>NW_024067464.1:0-28273 GCF_015039405.1 Cantharellus anzutake
ACAGCAGGGATTGAAGAGAAAGGAGGGTGGATTTGAGTGTCAAAACGGGTGACCAAGCATCTTTCAAGATATCGAGACATATAGCACCCTATGGAATGAGCCCTGGTAAGTAAGTGGAGATTGTCGCGGAAGAAATCATCGTACAGAAGCTGAGGAGACGTTGGGATGGTAAACTTTCCTGTACGTTATCAAACGATAGCCTGGTCGGTGCCATTCAGTCGCAACAAAGGTGGGATCTGAACTTACGTTATGAACTTCATCTTGACTGGCTGGAATGGATATGTCTCAGGGATCACTATGTCCTGTTGTAGATGCACGCGTGCTGAGTTTTGCGTGGCCACACGATCAGAGAGTTGCCACACACCACTTCGTAGTGCCCTCCTTCATAAGGTGTGTCTGCGGGACCTGGAAATGATCCTATGAGGTGGAAAGGGCTCTCGTCCACGAGATCGACAGTGATCATGCTGGTGTTGTCCGCTTTGCAATCTATCAAACTGTCTTAGCTCAACGAGGCCAGCGCGTACACATGTGACGTTCAACGCATACCGGCAATCTCCTTGTTTAGCCGTCGAAGACGGCGTTCATCGCGCTGAGTGGGCCGAAGGCTGGGGATATTGGAACCGCGTGTTGTGCGGGAAACTAAATCGGGACCTCGAAGCGACGTTATTATGACTTGTTGTGATTTTCCTTTTTAGTACCCGAGTCATGTCGTTTTTATCATTCAGCTACAGCAAGTTTCTGGAGCGTTTTAGTAACTTGTTCAGTCAAAGGGATCAAGTCGGAAGTGCTCCTACCATTGCGTCTCTCCAGGATATCCGGGATGCATTGGCGCAGTTGCCTGATGGTCTCCCCACTGTCGGGCTTGGGACTGAAGGGTCATTAGATCTTGTGGAACGGGTCATACTTCCGGCACTAGCTCCCGGTCATGCAGGACCTCGGTATGTGGAATGGCCAGGAATGTAGCGCACACTACAACTATCTTTTTGAAATTCTTTGTGGAACCATGAAGTTATTTTGGTTTCGTGACGGGAGGGACTCTTCCGGCCGCTCTTCAGGGTGACTTTTTGACATCAATGTACGATCAAAACGTCCAGGTACCTATTTCATTGACAGGTTGTTGACTCGCTCCTCACTGTCATTCCTACCAGGTTAACCTCCCAGTTAGTTATGGGCAGTATCCCTGGAACAACACCTTGCTAACTCCTGCCCCATCAATTGTTCTTATTCTCGAATAAAGGGGAAAGCATAAGCACTGTTGTGGAGGCGAGGTGTCTTGAGATGCTTTTGGACTTGTTAGAGCTGCCCAAGGAGGCGTTTCCGGGTCGAACCATTACAACGGGAGCTACTGCGAGCAACATTATCGGTCTGGGTGAGTGTCAGGCATGATCAATATGCTCGGTTTGTTTTCATGGGAATGGTGTCCTTTCCAGCTTGCGGAAGAGAGTATGCCATGAAGCACGCGATGGGTGACCCTTCCTATTCCGCTGCCGAGGACGGACTGGGCAGCGCCATCATCACGATACTTGCGGATCGCCCTCATGCTTCGCTGCTGAAAGCTGCATCCTTGGTAGGGATAGGTCGCTCAAATGTATGCTCCTGGAATACATATATTTGGGGCTGCTCAGCTTGTTTCGAACTTATTCTAAGGTCCTGGATGTCTCCGATCCTCAGACCCAAGCGATAAATCTGGGCATCATCGAGGAGCATCTCAAACGATCTCCCGAAGGATCTAAACGGGGCATTATCATCGCGCTTTCATATGGTGAAGTCAACACCGTAAGCTCCCATACTTCTTCAGATACGAGAGGCCGACGTTTCTTTGAGGGCGAATTCACGAATGGGGTATCAAAAGTAAAGGCGCTTTGCGATATTTATCATGCCTGGATCCACATCGACGCTGGTACGTGAGCTCTCAGCCAAGGGTGGTCCTATGTTCAAATTACACGCAGCATTTGGCGCCTTTGCGCGGGTTGTGCCTGAATTGAGACATCTTGCCTCTCACCTCGAACTGGCGGATAGCATCACCTCGGATGGTACGCTAGTGCAACTTATTTCTGCTATGGCTGAACCATCCTCCTTTACGAAGCTCACAAATGGCTCAACGTGCCTTATGACGCTGGCGTGTTCTTCTGTCGCTCTCTCGAGTTGCAAATGGCAGTATTTGGCTCATCCCCAAGAGCTGCGCCACCAGCATACCTCACCCCCCTGTCTGTCTCGAACCCCGACAATCCGGGTTGGGTGGAACCAACTCCTGACTTAATGGCTGCACTCCATATTCCTTCCCCCTTGAATATTGGAATAGAAAATTCTCGCCGATTTCGCGCGCTTCCTATATTTTGTGCCCTGATGGCGGTAGGCAAGGAGGGATATGAGGGGCTTGTTCGAAGGAATGTTGGATTCGCCCGTAAGTTGGCTGCCTGGATGTCTACCGGCGAAGGTGGCCAATGGTATGAGGTGCTGAACCTCACGCATACGCCCGCTCTTTCCGAGGCTCTGTCCGGCGAGACGCCAACTGTACCTCTGAACGTCGTCCTCTTCAGAGCCAAAGGTGGACAAAGCTGCCCTGCTATATATGACCCTTCAAAACCGGAAGGGCCGGCTAGGCTGGTTCAAGCAATCAATGCGACTCGCAAGGTTTACGTATCACCCGCTCTCAATGCTGTAAGAATGGCGGTTTCCAACTGGATGACCGGACTCTCGTGCTCCAATGTGGACGGAAGAGATGTGGACATAGATTTCGAGGTCGTAGTTGAGGCTTTAAGTAACGTAATGAAGTGATCATGTCAAAGGATCGTACAATCGGCTGAATAGTGCATTCACCAAATAATACATGACCAAAGGTAACTGAAGGTCACAACACCTTCACCCTTAGTAGGACCGAATACTTACATTCGGAAATGAATGGTCGAACTATTTGTTGAAATAGACTAGTCAGTTAGTGACGTAGCGCTTGCGGCTACACTCGCGCTATAACGAAGGGACCTGAGGTAAGACCAAAAGATACTCTTTATTAAGCCTAGCTAAATGTGTATTTCTACTACATCGGGGCTATGCTACAGAACGACTGACGCATGGTCGCATCGGGGAGGCGGTGTCGGAATAGTGGGGCTAGCATGACTTGTATTCCAACACTATTAACGAAAAACAAAAGTCAGAAAGGACGAAAGACAGAAAATAAGACCGGGATAAAAAAAGGAATACGGCGGATGCCAAAAGGACAGGCTGATGTGTGCAGCAGGCGCAAGGAACTGTACAACGGTAGGTGCGAAGATGGCACAGAGGCCGAAGCGTCCAGCAAACGAAAGAAAAGAATACAACGTGCCGATACACAAGGACAACAAATACGCCAGAAAATACAAACGATAAGATAGTCTTTGACATGAACTTGAGAACCATGGAGGATCAGTACTATTGGAACTTCAGCGGACCAGAGCTGCTCCGCGCGCATTGCCGGAAGGGGGGGGCTTCGTGTAAGCGATAAGCTTACATAAGCGTAGAGAACCGTATATAAGCTAGAACCTAGTAGATAGGAAAAGCGGGGATCTTGTATTTTACACCCCTAGTGTAATATCGAGTTCGACTTTGGTTCAGCGACTTTCGATCACCCTAAGATTTCGTGAGTCCCTTAACCACCTGAACTCAATCGCCGGCCTCTGCCGACGTTAAGGTCCCTCACACTTCGCGAGGTCGGAAGCTCCAGCAGGCTTTCCACAGGCCGTTCGGTGTCTGCCTTTGCATACACCCGCCAGCAAGGGCAGCCTGGCCTCGATGCCACTGTTCTAGCTTGACGTGAGTGCTGGGTAAGAGGTAAGATGTGTCAGACAAGTCCATACGAAACCTTCGCATCCAACTAAAATCAGGCTTACGATTCTCCCCCAAATGTTGGTTCGCCGACCACAAGGTCGTGCACACTTTGTTGTGTTCATGTCTTGTGTGCGACGGGATGGGATCCGAAAATGTCATGGTGATGGCTGGAAGGTGGGGCGGGTTCAAGTTTGCATTTCCTACTCAAAGGTTGCATCCGACTTCAGCGCCGCGCGCTCACCGCTACACGTCCACACATAAGTCAATTGTGTTTTTATGGATCCTGGCGCTGTAACTATACTAGGCGCTTTGTGGCTTGAAAGCCCACTGTTATGTCGGACGCAGTATCAGTTCCCGTTTCCTATACAATACATACTAGATATAGAAGTGCAGCGGTCCTGCTCACGCCCCAGTCCAGAAAGCTAACAGTCCAACAGTACTAGTCTGATTGTGGAGGCACTACTTCCTCCTGTAATACATCCAAAAATCTCCATGCTCTATGAGAAATCAAGTCGTTTGATGAGAACCCAGCGTACAGAATGCAGGGATCGTGTAAGGTGCCCGAAGTGTGATGTATAGGTGATTATGCGAATAAATATACACTGGAAGGGAAGGTCCATCGTAGGTGAAGGGAAGAATGTTCTGGGCGCGCTTAACTGTTCAAGCGAGTAGAGGATAGAGCATGGCGTGATATCATCCAAGCACTCGCCGCGGTATCCACCGTACACCCTAACCCCACTATATCAATAGGAGAGCTCCAGCCAAAAACCCGCCAAGTGTTCCCAGTGTGATAAGAGATAGTTGTTTGAGTCGAGAAGTGGCGGCGTTGTACGTTATCGAACCATCTGGATTGAGTGTCAAGTTTACACTGAGCGTCTCTGTCGGTAACATATTCGGAGGGTTGGCAATCTGGTACATTGGATGTAAAGGAGCGCCGTCGAAACGGTATAGTTGTAGTTTTGGTCCGCGTTGAACGTCCTGGAAGATGCGCCATGATTGTAAGAGAATGGTGGTGTTAAATTGTTGGATAACGTTGGACTTGGCCGCGCATGGGTTTTGGACTTGCATACGGCCATCAATAGGGATTGGGTTTGCGATAATGGAGCCATTTGAGAGCCACTGGTATGTGCCATGCTGCCACAGCACAACGCCAGTGATACAGTTGGGCTGGGTTCCGTTTGCATTGAACCTAGAAGAATGAAAAGTGAGAGGAGGAAGTGGAAATGGAGTTTTTGGTCAATTTCTTGTGCGGATCGTCAGGACGTAATAAGTGACGCACTGGTATTCGGCTTGCTCGAAATGACCGTCCTCGGTGCTATGGGATAAGACGGGAAAGTCATTCACTCTATCGTCAGAGTCGCTTTCTCTCTCTGATATGAACGGGCTCAACGCACAATGACCATGCTATCCCAGCATTTTTTGGGTAATGGAATGAGAAGTTTAAAGGGTTGACAAAGGCCTACAGGATACGAAAGAATAACCCCAAAAGAATGGAAGATGGGCAAGTGAGCACTACTGTCCTAAGCGGCGCCACCACTTGGAACTAGGGGGTAGAGTCGGTTGGATTGAGTTTTGCACGTACTGCGCCCGTTGTCACAGCACCGCTCCCCGAACTCCATGTCCCCCCAATGGGAGTAACGTTATGAATGTCAGCTTGGGCATTAATGAGCTCTGGTATAGAGGAAAAGAACAGCGGCAAAGCAGCCGTTAAAGGAGAGATGAAAACCATATCGTTGGACAGCGTGAAGAGAGCAAGTGATCGTTGAGGTCAACGGCCTCAATGATAATTCGGAGTTAGCGGTAATGTCCGTTAACACCTTTTTTGGCGTCTCGTATCAACGCCTATCATCATCGACGACAGACTCCCCAAAGTAGCACCAGTGCTTATCATAAGGCAATATCTATCTGTTAGATTTCTCCCGTAGCGAGTTGAGTGCTACAGCATAATATTTGTTATCAATGTCAAACTTGCTCGTACCAGTATCTATGAGCTATCTTCCATATTCCTGGTTTCATTCTTGGAGTTACATGCCTATTCAGAGGACGCTCATATTGTATTAACATCTTCGCAGTCTACAACTGATTGTTTTGACGCCAGTTCTTGATCTCTGTGCTGGGCTAGAAATTTCAACCGCCGTGCATCTATAGATATTTATATACACCAGGCCTATGTAAAGTCATGATACGGATTTAATGTGCATCTTTATCTGTAAAGGCGATAAGAGAACAATGAACATACAGTTGCATCGACAGGAGGAAACGCATCAAAGTTTATTTGGCACTATTTGGGTCGGCAGTTGAACGCGGCTGGCCATTGGAATGGTATATTGAAAAGGACATTCAACGCATGGAAGGCAACTGCCCATAGGCATGGCAGGGAATAAGGTATATGAGCGATATTGCCCGATTCGACGCCAATTTGACGTGTAGTCCTCAGCTGTTCACCTCTGAAGTTAGCGATTCTAACGGGCTTCACCACACACCCTTAGTGTTCTACCTTCACGAATCTCTTCCGAAACGATTAAGGGATGCTTTACGTCCGATTATCAAGGCATGTATGCTTCGGCAGTTGAAGGACTATTCTTTATCTCCACTCGTTATCCTTGCCACAGGAACATGGGGGCGTGGTTACGACGACGAATGACTTGGGGCCTTCGCTCAATTATATCCTTGTTGATTTCCAGTCAAAGGAAGGACGGAAATTCGCGCAAGAATGGAGGGAGCTAGGCCCTTCACTATGCGAACTTGCGTCTTGGACTTATGTTACTGCATGTGTTTGCGAAGATTCGCTTGTGAATCCTGATGAATTATCCAATAATCGTCCTGCGCTGATCGACCCCGACTCCCGACAACCTCTGCTGGTTAATATCAACTCAAGTTTGGATGGTCTGGCGAAAGCCAGCTGGGTAGAAAAGATTGGAGTGAGTTGTATTCAACTTTTTTCCCTCCTGAGTGATTGAACGTTTCGTAGCGCAACGGTGGACTCGTCGTCAGCCGAACAGGGCAACCTCGTGTCATTATCTGTCATCCAGACTCTGGTAGATACCACCAACTTCGAAAGAGATTCAATGGGCCGAACGACCCCTTCGTCGAGTTGCCAACATGGCTCCATCAGTGCATTACACAAGGTTGTGTGATTTTTCCAAGTAGAAAACAGCCCCCAAGACCAGCTGAGGAGTGGGTTCTGCTATAGCTCGAATCAAATACAGTTAGCAATTGATGATCTGTAGGCGTCGACAGTTTACGATCGAAGACAGGGACAATCTAGTTGCCTACATTGGGACAGTTTGCCCACTCCATGTTCCATACGCATCGAGCCGCGGGGCTCCAAAACATTACCGAAATCTCGTTGCAAACGTGCGCAGTCATACAATTCCATTGGAGGCTCAACTTACCTTGATATTGTGCAGGAGGCGAATTATCCTTGGGCGGTTCATCATACGTGGCAATCTTGGAGAGATCGATATCAGAAATTCAAATCCGAAATGGATCCTCTAATAGACCGATGGGTGAGGCGGAATAAATCTACAGATTTGAAGCGACGTGGGAAGGATGTTGAGAGTACCCACGGGAATGCACACGTGAAGTCATCCTCTTCGAAACAGGGGCCCCCGCCACCTCGCAGCTCTACCCAAATGATCCCAGATTTAAATTTTTCCAGCGACGCAGAACCCGGGCCTTCCAGTGGGTCCGAATCCAAATCAACCACTCGGAAACGTAAAGCTTCTGGCGACCATGATCTGAACGAGGCTGAGATGGTGAAGAAGTCAAGGCTGGAACCAGCCGGCGCTCGATCTCCAAAGGCGAGCGGTTCAGACTCCGAGCTTAACCAGTCGTAAGTTGGCCAAGCTCAGTTCCAAATAAACGCTGCTGAAAAAGAGTTAGAAGAGTTGCATCAGACAAGAGAATACTGACAGAGTAAGCAAGGTTGACAGGGTGTCTTGAGCTTTATTCTGAGTGTCCCCTCGTTCCAAGCCGGATGTCTACAAAGGCTCTTCACGATATCGTTCTACAAGGCGGGCCTTACGAGTCTTCCTCATCGCAATCCCATTTGGGCCAACCTCCTCACTCCGAAGAGATGTCTGAATTTCCTCCATTTCGAGAAGCCCACACTCAGGATAGTCGTGACCCTGTCTCTGACCATGGTACCTCTTCAATGCCACAAGCTGTCTCGCCAAGTGCCCGCAAGCAGGCTATGGGAATGGGTGCGTACCCTCTGCAGACCCCTACAGAACCCATTACGACCCCCCGCACTAAAGGGTTGAAAAGCGAGGGCTCGGTCTTTTGGTCTTCGTCGCCCCAAACTGTCAAGCCCGCTGCTCCAACTACTGGGCAGAAAAGCCCTCTTTCTCCCCATTTAGCGACTCCCTCCAGGTTTGCGATGCGGGAGCCGGAACTGTTTCGCTCTTCTTCCGCCGATCACACCGCTGATCCTACCCCTGTCTCAGGAAGCGGCGAAACCACTGAGGAAGAAGACCGGGAAGATTACGATGATGTCGTCGAAGTACGGAGTCTCGTCTGTTCTTCGCCCCGCGTGGCGCCTTCAGAGTCTCCAGAGTCTCATCAATACGCGACAGAAGAGAAAGGCAAAGCGAGAGCACAGCCCCAAGGAATTCTGGGATTTTCTGACGATGACGTTGATGGAGCGCAGACCCAAGCCATGCTGGCTCACCGTCAAAGAGCCATCGATATCCAGCCTACTAGTGGGGAGGTTACCGAGGAAGAAGACTCGCAGCCTGGGACGATGACACAGGAAATGATAGCGTACCGCCAGCGAGCCATTGGTGGTTCGGGTCTGACATCTCCAAGCGGATCAAGAGTGGAAACCATCGCGGACGTTGAGCGGGAATCACAACATGGTGGCGAGTCTACCCAAGCGTTGCTTGCACACCGCCAGAGGGTGATCGCAAGTGGAAAGAACGGTTCTTCCTCCGAGATTGTTCTAGATGAAAGGGGATTCGGGAGTGAAAATGCTAACTTCTCTGACGAGGACGCAGAAACACGACTCGAGAATGTCGCGGGTCCTGCGACGGAAGGACTATCCGCTCATCGCAGTTCTTCTCGCTCTCGTGGTCCAATTTCCAATGGTGAAGCCCCTTCATGGAGCAGCTCAGCGTCAACGCCATTCCCATCTCATAAAAAGCGCATGGGCGACGTCCGCGAGATCGACCTCTCGGTGCCTAGGTCCCGACACCAATCAAGTCCCTACAATCTTCAATCCCGTGAAAGGAATGGTTCAGTATCTCATCTTACAGAACTTGTCATCAACGATTCTGTGTCAACTTCCGTTTTATCCCCAGAGAATGCGAGTTCTCCAAGGATACCACCTGCCTTTGTCAGCGTTCGTAATCGTCGGATCGCGAAAGCACTGGCCAAGATGGCGAAGAAATTCGATTTCATCCCAGAAGACGTTCTGGACACATATAACTTCTTCGGAGGTGACTTGCAGAAAACACACAATCTCCTCGAGCGAAATCGGAGGTTTTTAGATGAACAAAGTCAGTGTGGGACTCAACAATAGTTCCATTATTTTGCGCTCCGCAATTCCACAACACGAGTACAAGATTTGGTATACATCTGCGGGACTGTGCCTTTCCGTTTTACTGTCGTTTAAACAATGCCGCCTTGGGATAGATACGCGAGGTACCATGAGCGCCGTCAATTCCATTGCCCACATCCCACCACTGGTAATCAATGGTGGAAGTTGGCGGGAGCGGCAAACATCCGTTGCTCTAAACTGGGAGGAAGGCTGCGAAGTGTACGCCAAACTGGCTTCGGAGCTGCACGTCATCCCCTGAGTTCTTGTAGACATTGACAGTTAAATTCCAGCACCTTAGCCAGATTGCGGTTGAGCGGTCCGCCTGCGAGTTGTGTAACACATCTACATCTTCTAATACCTTACACTTAAAGCCAATGACCGGATGTCACCGGGACGCTCATTGGATGCCTTTGCGATCGCTTCGCCCCACTTTTATTGGATTGCACTTTATGCAGCTTTGTTGTTAACTCCGAACCTTTACTCGTCGTGCCGTACCGGCCTGATGCATTTTTTTTCATGAATAGTATCTGAGGGTCTAGGAACGCGGGGAAGTGAGATATGTACAAGGTACATGCATATGCCCTGCAGTCGATCACCGAGAGAGGCGAGAAGTGTGGATGGAATTGGCGGTGAAAATGAGGACCGTATATATGTGCACGGTCGATCGGAAAGATAAGAAAACTGGAGATCGAACAGAGACAAGAAAAACTGGAAGAAGATGAGGCTCGCGCGATTATTCCGCGGCGATATATGCACGGTTCCCCGGAGCCGCAATTCTTACGACAGAGTACTGATGTAGTTGTGCATTGGGACATTATGCCAAATTCCACCTGATCCCTCGCCGGTCGATTATGTAAATGCGATCACCGATCCAGGGATACAATCGGGAATTGTACAACTACAGCAGTATGATGAAATGTATCGGCCCACTCGGCCTGCTCCTCGACAATCCTGAGCTTGCCACCGCGATCACCTCACCACGCAAGTGTCCCCACAATGCTGACACGATTTTCCCCGAAGAAGGGTTTACAGACGCCCCAGAAGATGACATTCTCCCTTGGTTTTTGAGCATTTGAACAGTGACGTGGTCCCCGAGGGCCTTACTACTCAGCTGAATGGCGGTTTGCAGCTGGCATCAACTTCCGTTGAAGACCTTGGCGAGAACTCCCCTCTTTCTAACTTTGGAGGGACTTGACCGAGGGAGGCATGTCAGACGTACGCGCGATCTGGAGGAGCGGCGGCGGCAGGAGCAGGACCCGTCTCGACGCGAACGGGAAGCAGTCTGTTGTTTGCAATTCGGCGAGGCTCGTCCGGGCTCCTCGTTCAACTGTGGTCTCCTTGCGGATTACTCCACCACTTAAAGCGAATATGCTTGAGGCTATCTGTCACCAATCCGTCGACTCAGGATCGCAACGAAAGCAACCATGATTGGCATGAGTCAGCTGGATCTTGTTTGCAGTCTGACTCCTCCACTGCTCCATCAATAATACCCGTGCAACACCAGGCACGCACGGCACTCATGGCCCTTCCTTGGATGCTTGCGCACGGCCTCTATTCAAGTTCCTTACTCCCGTGTGAAAGTCCGACTCGGTTCCAACTCGACTCTATCCCTCGACTACTTCAAGCCGATATGTCATGTCACTTCTGCACAACAAATCACTCCGATGCCTATGGGTGACTGCGGTGGATCTCACCATTAAGGACTTTTGGGATGTTCCCTTCACCCTCATTCCATTCTGCCTCTCTTCTGACCTGGCAAGGCATCACTAGCTCCGGCTCCCTTTGTGTCTGGATGAGCACCCACACCCTCCCCGCCCATCGTTCGTCGGGAGATCTGTGTATACCGATATTTAGATATATTGAAAGTGGCTTGAATGGAAACTATGACGATTCTTGACGCAAATTTATTGACGACGGCGACAAACCTAATCTCAACCACGGAGCAACCAACTTGATCAGATGTTAAATCAACATTATAGTTCATCTGGTGTCTGATATCGTGTCTAACGCGTAGGATGGTTGGCCAACTTGCATTGGGACGTCTCAACGTACATGTAATGTACAGGCGCAGGTCATAACCCAAGAATCCATCTGTTCCAATAGAGGCTGTAACCTGCCTATGGTCCCCGACTCGCGTATGCTCTTAATAAGTAGTCCATAGACCAAGAAGACGCAGTTAGTGATAAGCCTAAAGTAGGGAATACGCATACTTACCGTCGAGAGAAGTGGTCCGTAGACCTAAAGGAATGGAAGAAGATGTGGTTAGTACTAAGCCTAAACGGGTAGCGGGCGCGCATACTTACCGTCAAATGTGGTTAGTGACAAGCCTAGGGTGGAAATGCTTACCGTTGAGAGTGAGTGGCCCGTAGGCCTAAAAAACGTGGTTAGTAATACGCCTAAATGGGTAGGGAGCGCGCAAACTTACCGTCGAGAGTAGTGGTCCGTAGACGCAAAAAATTAAAACGGAAGAAGATGTGGTTAGTAATACGCCTAAAGGAATAAGAGGCGAAAATACTTACCGTCAAGGCTATTGATTACATGCGGCAGAGGCGCACGAGGAGAGGGAAGATCCCTAGAGAACAAAATAACAAAATGAAGATTAGCAGCAGGCATGGGTTGCTATGAAAGGCACAACTGTCAGTAGTCCCCCACGGAAGAGAAAATGGAAACAGAGAAAAGGGAACCACGCACCTTGCGACCGTCCCGGAAGAGCCAGAGCTATGTACCTAGCCGCTCTCCCGACCCGCTTTGGGTTTCGGAGGAGCTGGTATGGAACTAAGCACAAGTCCCCGGCCGAACCAAGGACGGCTCAAAATTTTTTTGAAAAAAAAGAGGAAGAGGAAGAAAAAGGAAGGAAATTTAAAGGAACCGCATTCCCCTATCCAATCCCTTCCAGCCTAGCCCACACTCCTGACGACATACAGCACTCTGATTTGGTGCATATTTCGCCGCAGGGCCTGACGTTCGGCATTGGGAATCCAGGGACATGCTCGTCGCGTTATACAGCGCTCTGATGTGACGCATATTTGCGCGGGGCATGACCTGGCACAGAGGCATACGGCATACAGCACTCTGATGTGGTGCATATTTAGGCACGGGATGATCTCCGGGGAGGGGGAAAGCAGGAAGAGAAAGAGAAGATACAGCCGACGACGCATTTCGATTGGTCGGCATATTTAAGGGGGGGCATAGGATACAGCCGGCGACGCATTCCGATTGGCCGGCATATTTATGTAGGGAGAAGGATACAGCCGATGACCCATCCGGATCGGTCGGCATATTTTCATAGAGGGGAGAGGACATAGGGGCATATTTGGAAGGGATAAGAGGCATAGAGGCATAGAGGCATAGAGGCATAGGATTATAGGGACATAGGGTCATAGAGTCATAGAGTATACAGCCGAAAATGCATTTTCATCGGTCGGCATATTTTCAAGAGAGACCATAGAAGGGTAGGGTAGGTTGCTGTAGCGGGAGAGAGATAAGGAAGTGGCGAGGCAAAAGTCGTTAGTATGCTTATAGCGGGAGAGATAAACGAGTGACATGAAGGAGTGATTAGAAAAGAAACCTCCACATAGCGGAAGAGAGTGGCCGCTGAACACAGTGGGGCCGTCTATTTCGGGAGAGATATAAGGGAGTGGCAAGGTGAGAATAGTCAGGACACTTATAGCGGGAGAAATAAACGAGTGACATGAAGGAGTGACAAGGTCAGAGTAGAAAAGAAACTTATTGCGGAAGAGAGTGGCCGCTGAACGCAGTGGGGCCGTCTATTTCGGGAGAGAGATCAGGGAGTGGCTGGGGACAAGCCGGGTATATTCCATGGGAGGGATATATTCCACGCGGAGGGCATCCACGCAGAGGGGTATATTCCATGGGAGGGGTATATTCCGTGTGGAGGGTATCCACGCGGAGGGGTATATTCCATGGGAGGGCTATAATTCCCTGGGGAGAAAGAGAGGAACCCTCGCGAGAGCTGCTCAATTTATGCACGAAACCAGGCTCTTGCTCCCCTGTTTTGTGTGTTTTTGTTTATCGTTCCAGAACGCACCAAAGCTTCCGTGAAGCAAAACAAAGGAGTGTCTAATGACAAATGTGACTGAGACACAGGCGCCGAGACCAAAAAGCCAAACTTCGAATGCATTCCTCGGTGGGAATCCTCCACTTCACCTTTAAACAGTGTGTTTTAGTTCCTGTCTTCACAATTCTGACGATGACAAATGCTTGGAAGACGCCATAATAAAGTCTCGAACCGGATACTAGACGAGCGCATTGTTTTGACAACATGCTATTTAACTCCACTTTAGATCTTTTACTTCCGCATGAAACAGAAACCACTAAGTCCAGCGGAGATATGCTTGCATACTAAACAGGTGAGTAGGGAGTTGCAAAATCGAAATCTCGACGGGCGCGATGCAGCCCACTGAATTGATTAGAGCTGAGCTTCATAATGTACATAGTTTGTTACTGGGCTTGCACGTTAGAGGATCAGTCGATTTACATGCACTACCCAACTGCCGTTGCACTCAGCACGATGCATTCAAGTTTGTGAACAGAGGGTCCCAATTTTCATGTTAGATCATGCCATTTCCTTCCCCTGTGCGCAATGCGATAGCTAGAGCTTACTTGGGTGTGTGTTCGGCCCCTATTCACTAGCGCATTTAATGTGTTGGAACTCAAGCTTGGAATCATAGGGGGGATCGACGCTGACTATGACCTCTCCAGGTCTGTATATTGGGGAATTTTCTCACAACGTGAAAGACAAGCCCTGATTTCGAGGGCCCTTATATCTGCAATGTTGGTGACGACGTAGTGCGTAATTGGTCGAGAAGAGTTCAACACATATATTTGTGGAACAACAAACCAAATCGGGAGTGACGCT
Source organism: Cantharellus anzutake (assembly GCF_015039405.1). Classification (NCBI taxonomy): domain Eukaryota; kingdom Fungi; phylum Basidiomycota; class Agaricomycetes; order Cantharellales; family Hydnaceae; genus Cantharellus; species Cantharellus anzutake. Next base: position 14,223 of record NW_024067464.1, read on the forward strand.
GACAAGTGCAATTCTGATTAGGTAAGCCGGATGGGTCCGGCGTGACGTTGCTCACTGGATCAGTATTACGTAGTACTTCTGGCTGTTACATTCTTCACGCGCCACCGTCGTCCCCCGACTGCACCCACTCATATTCACATGTGTCTGTCTCTGCACTGGATCCCTCAGTTAGATCCATCCATTCCTCATATTTAGAGGCCAGATAATCCTTTCGGTTCTGTCTTGAGCTGTCGGATATCGACCGCCAACTCTCAATCTCCCGTAGACCACTCTCACGGCTCAGCCTGTGGTGGCATCGAGTTCATCATGCCGGGTCCCCATCGTCCTCATACCAACTCATCGGTGCCTATTTCCGACTCGAACCCTTCCAGCGCTTCAACATGTACGGACCTATTTAGGTCTAAAAAATGCAAGGAAAGAGGATAGAAGAGGCACTGCAGATGTGTGGCACAAGGAATGTTTTTGGTTGGGGGCGGTATTTCGAAGTAAGTGTGTCGGTATCATTTCATTCCATTTGTGATGGAGCCTGAGCGCAATATGGTGGCGTACCATTGCATGCAAGCTGCTCACCGGATCTCATTACGTGGTGGTTGGGTCAGTTCGTGGGTGTTGCTGAAGACCATCTTCCGATGTGTCGGAGGCAGCAGCGCGTGAGCTCGGCTAACTGCAGGGACAAAGTCCGCAACCTCTCATCATGGACTGAAACTATCAACGCACTTGTCCTTTCGATGTTGTCACGCAACTTGGATTGCTGTCCAGTGCAGCAGTTGGAATGGGTGAATCTCTACGCGCGACTCATTCACTCATTTCTCATGGGGCGCTGGAGTGCCTCCAAGTTGTGGGTTCAGCCAATAACATTGCGTACGATTCTTCTTCATCGCTTTGACAGTTGAGGGGCGACACGGACGACTCCACACGCTTTCTACAGCTTTATGACCGTGTTGAAAAACCTCTGCAAACATTCACAAATCCGTTTGTAGGCCACAAATAGTCTTGTACCACTGGGACCCTGCAGCCTGTATCGGACCAGCTTCCCCCAAAACATGATGCCTAACTGATTATTTATGGTGGGCCCATTTTTATGACGGTGAATCCACTGCACTGGATTGAAAGTTTCGACGCATTTGAATTACCGGGGATCGAATATACTCTCCCCACGGTCTCGTTGTGGAGAAGTGGCTGAGGCAGGGTAGGGGACTTCGCCCCTTCGCTAACGGAGGCGCCTAGGTCGTTGGCGATCTGCCAACGTGGCCTACTTTACATACATCCAACTCAAACTAAATCGCTTTCTTCTTTCGAGTCGTTCATAGGTTGGCGTGATCAGTCCACGCATGCGATATACGACTTTCCCCGTGCGCCCCGGTCCGCAACTTGGCAATTGATATTGTTATGCATTGCGACCAATACAGAATGCTCGTAATGCTAAAGAAAACGTAGGCTACTATATGCTACTCTTCGAGCATAGACTCCGGCCCATGCAGGATTCAATGTCAACAGTAGGGATGGCAAGAACTGTCATGCCACAGTACATGATGAGGAACGTGGTGGGGAAAAGCTAGGACTGAGGACACAGAATCGCCACGTTCGTGAGGGTGGATATTGGCGCACTTGCTTGTGCCATCGCCCAATCCAGTGGGTTGAGCAGGTCGGTGTTATGTGGCGCCAAGTCCCGTACCATGCTACGCCTTGCCGCTGGTTTGCCGTCGTTCAGGGCTGAGGATACGTCTCCATCTCTACCTGCCTAAAATTCGTCCAACTTAGTTCTTCTTTGGCTATGATTAATATCTGAAAGTGCCTCTTAGCGCCGTGCACCAAGAAAGGGGTTTCTGGCGATGTATCTGGACTCCACTCCACAGGAACAAATGCCAAAGCACTAGGAATTGCACGTCCTACGGTAGCCCTCCAGTGTCCCCTGCATCTCCAAGAGAAGCGCCCGAAAGAATGTGACAACGACGAACATCAGGCAATATCTAGGGACCGGGTCCAGCTCATTTGTCCCGGCTATTAGGTATGGTGGCCAAAACATGATATGATCAATAAATGCTTCCCTTGATGCATTCTGGGGTGAGTTTGGTCGGGTGGCAAGCTCAATGCTGGGCAGCCCTTCGTCAACTCCTTTCACTGGCTCCTTTCGTTATACATTCGTACAAGCCGATGCGTGGAGGAACACGCATTCTCTAGAATAGCAAGCGGAGCTGCGTCCACCTTGCTGATTTCTGATTATCAGGGTTATTTTCCACTGTGACAGAACGTTTTCGACTTGAATAAAACTCATTTCGGCTATTACTTTAGTGGCCCGTCGGCCAATAGACCAGAGTCCATGTTCGAAGAGTAGCGCACTTGGCTCATTGATAATTGTGAGACACAAAGCTGGCGGCATCAACTTGACTGCACCTCCTAGAGTCCTGCTGCCCTCTCAAATTGGAAATCTCGCGATCAGCGTTAACGACTTTTCTCGCTCGTATCTCCGAACACGTCGATGAACAAAGTCGGTATCCGTCCGGAAGCGCGAAGTTCACGTCCAGGAGCGACTGAGGACGCGCTGGAGCGTATGCGGATTACCATGTCGTTATATTCATTAAGCCAAAAATTGACCATGATTGTAGATGGCGACGTGCCGTACTTTACAATTCCCTTCAATCCATAGCCTCTATTCCAATAGAGATTCTTCAACAGATTTTCCTATTTACTATCGAGGATGGTCTAGGATATACTGCCATTAGAACATCATGGACGAGAGCAAGTTCGGAGAGGTGTGGGTATGGCAGGGTTGATGTCCAGAGACGGATCACCAGTCTGTATCTGCCACTCGACGTAACTAGTGGACCTTCAGGAAGCGATATCCTACGACTCTGATGCTGGATGATGGAGAGAAAGGGGAGTGATCCCCGAGTTGATCGAGCCCTTGGGTCTGTGTGCATACGGCATTTGGGGTCAGTTTAATGGATTTATTGAGATTCTGCATGGTCACTTTGTCATCTATCCCTTCACAAGATTGTTGTCCCACTGTCTTTCGTGCAGTCCGGACAACCTATCAGTCCTGTTCTTTCTTACGCTTTCATTACGGGTGCCAACTTTACCATGTTCATCGATGCCTGACACAATCTGGAGGAGCTGACCCTCGACCACGTAATGCATGATCCAGTGGATAAGTGATATGCCATACTACAACGGTAGCCAATCCCATCACTTCACACGCTTTCGGTCCACAATCTAAACTTTATGTGGTAGCATTTCTATCCCATGCTCCAGCTCCGATATCTTACCAGGGAGGTCCGTTCAGAATAGAATAATTGCACCCAACATGACCAAACTCTCCTCGTCGACGTTACCGGCGATTTGAATGCATCCACACTCCACGAATTGGTAAGGGTAGACTTCTCTTTTATCATGGCATCCGCTTTCCTTATTTGTTGTAGGTAACGAGTGCACCTGCTCCTCAAATCGAGTCCGTCGCTTTGAAGGGCAACACAAAATTCTTATCTTTCGCGCTCGAAGTCTTATATATGGCCTCATCCATCTGATGTGGGCCATGGAAAACTACCAAGGATCATGGGGCTCCCGGTCTCTCCTTGCAAAGATTCTGGGAAACCTCTGCCTCAAGTGCAAGCTATACAATGCAACTTCGGCTTCTCATCTGGAACGCCGCTTGATGGAACCTAGACCGCTTCAAAGATTGGCGGCAGCACGTTTCATATTTGGAAATGATATAGATTGGTTTTACGATGCAGTGCAGGAAGCTAGTTGATGAGTTAACTGCACGTTGAGTTATATGTTGCAAAGGAAATACGAGACGAAACACTTGACTTAATGGAATTGCCTTATGTGTACGTGTCCTCTGTAATTAATTTAAACTGGCTCGAAGAGTTGTGGCTTTGTTGTGACGCACGGCGGGTTTCTGGAAAGCGACCGGTAACTGACAGCCAAGCACGCTCATATCTAAATAAAGCCGTCCCTTATCTGCATGGTCAAATTCTAAAGCTCGGGTCTCTTAGAGGAATTCTCTTCGTCTTTCCTGTGCGGGAGTGGTTGTGGGTTCAACGCCCACCGAGGGCATGAAAACCCTACAAGATCCAGATATCCACAACTTCTCAAAATATTGGGAGGCCTAATATACTCTGGCGTGGGCATTTTCAAACCAGTTATAAGGCAGCTTCATTGAAACCGGCGGGGTAAGGCACTCAATTGCCCCCGACTAGACAGTTATGCTGGACCAGGTGGGACTGGCGGCAAGAGTCTCGTATTCAATCCTCAGTGTCACTGAGTTGTCAAATGATTAAGAAGACTGCTCAAGGTATATGATAATTCACATCATTAAAGTCAGCACAACGTGGTCAAGTATCTTCTGGCTCTCACTCGTCTTCGTCAGAAGCCGTCGTCTTGGAAGCCTTCTTTTTAGTCTTGCCCTTTGACGAGCCATCGGCCTTCTTTGTCCCCGGGTTGTCAATGCCTCATTCGGCAAGAACAGACGGCGTACCTACTTTGCGTTTTGCTGAGGGTTTACTGGGAACTTCCTCGTCATCTGACCCTTTGGCTTTAGAAGGTTTCTTGCGCTTCTTAGGGAGCTCCGCTTCCCCTGTGTCGCCCGCGCCATCCTAAACCCAACCAACATTAAATATGAGCGATCGCCTCGACGTCATCGTCCCTCACCTCGTCCTGCTTTGCGGTTCGCTTCTTCGCAGGCGCTTTCTTCTTCTTCTTCTTTCCCGTTTCTTCTTCCTCTTCCTCTTCCTCTTCATCCCCACCCTCCCCTTCCGGTTTGCGAGCGGAAGGAGGGATATCCTCATCGGCAACATGTCCAGTCTCCCAGGCAGTTCTAATTTTAGCCTGTTGTGCTAGTCAAGTAAAGGTGAGAACGAGTGCAGAAAAGATAAGATTGCCATGAGCCTTACTGGGGTTTAGGTATTCGTACCCGTCAATATCTTCTGGATCCGGATGCTTTTTCTTCATATTTTCAATTACTTTTTTCGAGGCGCAGCCCCTTCACATAAGCGCGTCAATCACCAGATTATGAGGAAAAAGTACGAAATTACTCGCCAATGTTTCCATGACCATGTAGTGTGACCCCTAAAATCCACTAAACTTCCCAAACGCACTTCGCCTTTAAGGATTTTGGTTCCTGTGGAAGGAGAAATACGTGTGTAGCATAGCGCGTCTGAGTGTCTGCATTTCTCGTCAGAAAAATATATCAGTACCAGTACATGGTTTCGGCCCTAAATGATTTTAGGTGGAATGAGTAAGCATTGTGCAGGCAGGGCAAGGTTCCCCTTACCTTTACAGGCAGCCCTATTGTTAGCGGAAACTTCTAGCCTGTATCCGGATTTTTTCGATTCCTCGTCGTCACTCATATTGTAAAACTATGTGAGCAGTGCCAGTGTTGGACTTTCGATTGATCCAGGTGATCTTGGCAACAACCTTTTTGGGCCACGTGCTTCGATACGAATCCAATTCATTTTGCGTTGCGCGACATGGAAGCTGTTTTCGTCTGGTTCTTTTCCTTGGGGCCTATCTCCCAGCTTTCTTCATTGCACTCTGCGCAGTTTGCCACGACCATGTTCGTGAGAATGTTTGCTGAACTTTCCATGATCACATGCCTCGAAAGGCACATGCAAGTTTTAGTGACAGACTGAGGGAACAACTGCTTTGCATCCCCTCGATTGTGGTGTTGGGAGCTAATTGTTGGCCTGAACTGCGCCGCTCTCCTCCGGTGCTGTCAATTTGTCCACGTTGCTTTCTTCTGGACTCGTGAGCTTTCCTGTCTTCCACGACGGAGCTGCGGTTCTGACATTCAATGGGCAGATCTTTTCAATTTGCAGTCGCAGAAACGTAGGAGTTGGGATTGAATGGATTCGCGTTGGCATCTGTATCCGGAATATCACTGGCACTTTTGTTGCTGCATCGTGGAAACGGTAAATCACCCGGTTTGGTCAATTCCTTCAGTCCAGTCGCTCCCAATGCGACCAAATAATCCATAGTAAAGGCGACTCTTTCCTGATGCGTACGGGTGCTGTGACTGGGAGGTGTGTGTCTCACTGCCTTGTGTATCTCGATTACGTTGTTTTCTGGGATAACTGCTCGGCCAGCTGCGGACCCTGATACGCAGAAGGTTAGTCACTGGCCAACGTGCCACCCTCCAATATAATTCTCATCCCTTATATACGGTGTGGTAGGAAGTCACTATAAAGCCCCTATCGGTGGTCTTGACTCCTGACAATGGCAGACTCGAGACGTTTGGCAAGACTTTCCAAAGTCTTTGATAGCGTTTGCTCTGGGAAAGCATCCATTAAGAAGGACAACGCTCGCCTTTTCCTTGAAGCAATGTATTCGCAATCTGACGCTGTGAGCTGCGTGGAGCGCCTGTGCTCTCGCGATCAGACTGGTCTCAGAGCCCTACAAGCTGCTCTATTTTCCGAAGCTACGCCTGACTTCTTCAATGATCCCGTTAGCAAACTGTGCCTGTTCCTCTCCAGTCCCGCACTTTCCAATATTCATGGAGGTAGTTATCTGGGACGAGTCATCAGACACGTGCTTTCTCCCACTGTGTTCTGGAACGCAATTCTCAGCACGTTTAAGCAAGGCAGACTTAATGCTGACGGCGAGGTCACGGTTGGCTGGTTCTTGGTCCAGGTTTTAACGGTCCCTCCCCCTGAGCTTGGTGACTGTGCATATTACCACGCCGCTACGGACGATGCCGCCGTCATCAATCGCCTGTTAAAGTCAAAATCTCCAGAAGCGCGTGCCCATGGTCACAAAATCAAACACCTCCGTGCAACACCTGACGCCGATGAGGACGAGGCGGGGGGTCGTCACGATAACGACCTTGCCAATTTTCGAAAGATCGCTATTCTTCCTACTCCCGACGAGCTAGAGAGTGTTCAGCCCCCTTTTCTCCGGCCGGCAACTTACTTAAACAATGACCAAGATACCAAGGTTCATCCCCAGACTCATTTTGACAATCAATTTCGCCTACTTCGGGAAGACATGCTTAGTGAAATTCGTGAAGAAACCCAGATCGCTTTGGGGAAGAAGAAAGGTTGGCATCGGGGCCTGGCAGTCTCAGTCACCTTCGACGGACTGTTCATTCCAGATAGCGGAGAACGGGGGAAAATAGGAGTGAAGCTTCTCTGCGAGACCGATATGTGGCAATTTAAGAAGGTCGGCAATGATCCTAAGAAGAGGAAAGCCTATCTCCAGGAAAACAAAAATGTCGCTAAACACTTGTCCCTCACCTGCCTAATAGTCGACGGCCACATCCTATCGTTCCCTACACTCTTTCGTGAGGAAGACCAACTTTCGAAGCACCCACCTGTTTTGGTTGTCGGATTTGACAACGAAGAGGTCGCAGCGAAAACCTTCTTTGCTTTGAAGAAGAGCAAGAATGTTAAACTGGTTTCTATCAATTGCGCCGTGTTCGCTTACGAGCCAATCTTGGTGTCTCTTCAGCGATTGCTCCCCTCCCAGCTCGTGTTAGAGGAAGAAATTCTCCATTGGTATCCTGGAAGGCCGCTCCAGGAACCCGTTTCCTTTGCACCCGTCAGTCATCTCATTCAGCGTCTTCGACTCGATCCTGGGTGCTTGAGGTCCGCCTTGTCTTTGGGTGCACCAGTGACCCTTGATGTATCTCAGCGGACTTCTTTCATTGCGAGCCTTTCGCAGAGATTGAGCTTGATCCAAGGACCACCTGGTAGGTTTTGTTGTATTGCGTGCCCTTTTCCATCAAACTTACCGCAGCGGTTTGTTGTAAAGGAACGGGGAAGTCGTTTATTGGTGCCCTGTTGGCAAAGGCCCTTTATACCTACACCAAAGAGAGGATTCTCGTTGTGTGTTACACCAATCACGCGCTCGATCAGTTTCTGGAAGATCTCATGAAAATCGGGATCCCATCGGAACAGATTGTGAGACTCGGAGGGAAAGCAAATCCTGCAATGGATAAACTTAGTCTGTACGGTGAGGCGAGGAAGAAATACAAGCGTACCCACGGAGATTGGAACGACATCAGAGAAGCAGAACGCAACGCTGATAATCTGAGGCAGTCAATTCCCCGCGCGTTCCCCAAGGAGTGGGCCAAGAACTCAATGCCATCCAATCAAACTCTGCTCGGGCTTTTGGAATTTGAGGACCCGGAGTACTATCAGGCGTTCTGTATTCCTTCCAGCGATGACGGAATGCAAATGGTTGCTAGGGGGAAGGCAATTGACCGCTATTACTTGCTTAAACAATGGAAGGCCGGAAAGGGTGCAGGGGTGCTAGCGTCTCATCCTCATATCAAATCTCATCGTCGAGTCTGGAGTCTCCCGGCCCCCCAGCGACAAGGGATTTTGTCCAAGTGGTTCGACACATTGCTTGAGGAAGAAGTTCAGCGGCTCAGCAAGATGGTTGTTCAACACAATAAGGAAATGGATAGGAAGGAGGCCGTGTTTTCACGGGGGCACGCAGCCGTTTTGAACGCAAAACGGATCATCGCAGCGACTACGACGGGTGCTGCGAAATATCGAGACGACATCAAGGCTTCGTCTCCGGATGTGCTACTCGTGGAAGAGGCGGGAGAAATTCTTGAGAGTCACATCATCAGTGCGATCGGTGGGTCGATACATCAAGCAATCTTGATTGGCGACCATAAGCAGTTACGGCCAAAAGTGAATGATTACAAATTGACCGTGGAGAAGGGGGAAGGGTACGATCTGAATAGATCGTTATTCGAACGTCTTGTTCTCAAGGGCTACCCCCATCATACACTTCAGGCGCAACACCGCATGCGTCCGGAAATATCACGTTTTGTTCGCGAAATGACTTACCCTAATCTCTTAGACGCACCGAAAACATCAGGACGTGCTGATGTTCGAGGTCTCCAGGCAAACGTAGTTTTCATTGATCATCACTATCCCGAGGACGTCCAAAACCAAAACGAGGATCGTAGCAAGGCCAACTCCTTCGAGGCTGACATGGTCTTGAGAATCGTCAAGTATCTTGGTCAACAAGGTTACGGGACAGATAACCTTGTCATTCTGACCCCATACTTGGGGCAATTGAGCTTGCTACGAAACATGTTGTCGAAGACTCATGACCCTGTATTAAACGATCTTGACTCATATGATCTCGTTAAAGCTGGTCTGGTGCCTGAAGCGACGGCGAAGGCGGCGAAGAAGCAGATTCGTCTCGCCACAATTGGTATGTCGTACGCTGAATAACGGAATTGCCTCTAATCCCAATGGCCAGATAATTACCAAGGAGAAGAAAGTGAAATTGTTGTCGCAAGTTTGACCCGAAGCAATGACGAGCATGATATTGGATTCATGTCTTCACCGGAACGACTGAACGTCCTCCTCTCTCGCGCTCGCGATGGATTGATCATAATTGGCAACTCGAGTACATTCTGGCATTCCCGCAAGGGATCGAAAACATGGGAGCCGTTTTTCCAGCTCCTGCGGGAAGGGAACTGCATGTATGATGGTTTGCCGGTGTTGTGTCCCCGTCACCCAGATCGGACATCCTTACTTCGCTCACCTGGGGACTTTGAGACACACGCACCTGAGGGCGGATGTCTGGAGCCATGGTGAGACTCACTTCTTATTGTCAAGGCTCTATTCTTACGGCGCATTACGCAGCGGGGAAATTCTGAATTGCGGGATTCACCCTTGCCCCTCAAAATGTCACCAGTTAGTTGACCACTCCAAGATCAAGTGTAAAATGAAGGTTGTCACAAAGTGTGCGAACGGTCACAAGATTCACAAAGAATGCCAAGACAAAAATGCAAACGCAAACTGTTCTTCCTGCAAGCGCGAGAAGAAGGAGGCAGAAGAAGCCGCCAGGCGGGCTGCTGAGCAAGCCGCTCATGAGGAGAAGATGGCTGAGCTTGATGCTGAGCTCGAACGACAGGTCAGAGCCGAAGGGGATCGGAAAGCTGCCCAAGGAAGAGCTGCAGCTTTGGAACAGAGACGATGGGATATACAGGAAGCCTCATCTCGCAGTCAGCCACCTGCGACGGAGCCACCTGCACCGGAGCCACCTGCAGCTCCAGTCGCTTTCCCAACGAATCTATTTAACCTGGGAGGCCCTATCTCCATTATTTCTTCGATAGCACCAGTGTCCATTTTCGGGTCCAAGCCAAGTTCGGTGAATAGCAATGAATCCAGCGCCAGTGTCGTACGCTCTGCATGCCAGCAGGAATGGGAACGCCAGAAAAGCATCGAGGGGGCCAAGAACCCGCATATCGATGAGATCATGGGCATGGTCGGGTTGGAAAGAGTTAAAGAACACGTACTTGACCTCAAAGCGGAGTTGGAAGTAAGCTTGCGACAGGGCATCTCAATGGAGAAGAAAAATCTTAACGCCGCCTTTTTGGGCAACCCCGGAACTGGTAAGTTTGTCCCAACCCTCACCGCAAGTGAATGATGCACAATTTTCTTGCCACAGGAAAGACAACAATTGCTAGATTATATTCCAAGTTCCTATCCTCCATGAAAATCCTCCCTGGGACTCATTTCGTTGAAACTTCAGGCTCAAGTTTAGCCCATGAAGGTATTCCTGGGCTGAAGAAGGCGATCGACGAGGTCCTGAAGGCAGGAGGCGGTACAATTTTCGTTGATGAGGCCTACCAGCTCACAAGTGCTCATAATCCGGGCGGACGTGCTGTTCTTGATAACCTCCTCACTCTGATGCTGGATAATATCGGCAAGATCGTTTTCTTGTTTGCTGGATATAAATCTAATATGGAGAAGTTCTTCGAGGCTAACCCCGGCTTGCCATCTCGCATTCCATGTTCGATACTCTTTGAAGATTATGAAGATAACGAACTAGTTCGAATCTTCATCCACGAAGTTTCTAAGAGGTATTCGGGAGAATGTCTGTCGAAGGAGGGAACGCTGGACTTTATGTCCGTATCGCCATCCGGAGGCTCGCAGCAGCGCGGGGAAGGGATGGGTTTGGGAATGCCCGAGCCGTCACCACCTTGCTTGATCGAATCAAGCAGCGCCAAGCCGAGCGCATCACACGCGAGCGACGCGAAGGTAACCGCCCCGACGACTTTCTGTTCACACAAACCGATCTCATTGGTCCGAGGCCTGATGCGGCTGTAAAAATTAGCAAGGCATGGAAAAAACTACAGGACTTAATTGGTTTGGCAGATGTCAAGGCGACGCTCCAAAGCCTCATTGACATCATTCAAACTAACTATGAACGCGAACTTGCGGAGAAATCATTGGTCCAAACATCCTTACATCGTGTCTTCCTAGGTAATCCTGGGACGGGGAAGACTACAGTCGCCAACCGTAGGTCCATTTGTTTGCCCTTTTGTGATCGAGCTGAGTTCTGGGAATGAATCAGTCTACGGTCAGGTCCTGGCGGACCTGGGGATGTTATCCAATGGAGAAGGCAAGTACACTCGGGTCACTTTATGCGAACATTGTTAACTGCTTCGATACCCTGCTAGTGGTAGTGAAGACGCCGGCTGACTTCATCGGCGATGTGGTTGGAGCATCCGAGGCGAAAACCAAAGGTATCCTGGAAAATAGTCGGGGAAGGTGCTCGTCATTGACGAAGCATATGGTCTGTATGACAACGCTGGAGGGTCTAATGGCTACAAGACGGCAGTAATTGATACCATCGTGGCCGAAATACAGCCAAATCCTGGAGAGGATCGCTGTGTGTTGATGCTAGGCTACAAGGAACAAATGCAGGAAATGTTTCAGGTGAGCTCATGCATGCCGGTCGAACCATCGGTTCGCTTGCTTACCGGCTGTTGTCAGCATGTCAATCCCGGGCTCTCGCGTCGCTTTGCAATTGAAGATGCATTCGTTTTCTCCGACTTTACGAGGGATGAACTTGCACGGATTCTAGATCTTAAGCTGAAAGACCAAGACCTGGATGCGACCCTGAAAGCGAAGTCGGTGGCCCTTGAGGTGCTAGATCGTTCCAGAGTTCGCCCTCACTTCGGAAACGCTGGAGAAGTCGATAATATGCTTGGGAAGGCCAAACTGCATTATCAAAATCGACAGTCTCGGCTCAAGCTCTCTGAGCGTCCAATCGATATTGTCCTCAAACCGGAAGACATCGACCCTGACTTCGACCGCTCGCACAGTGCGGAGAAAAGCCTAGAGGTTCTGTTCCGAGATATGGTCGGTGCAGATGTTGCTGTGCAGAAGCTTCGAGAAGTCCAACGTATTTGTCAACTGACAAGAAGTAGAGGGAAAGATCCCCGCACGGAGGTGCCGACATCCTTTATTTTAAAGGTCCTCCAGGTATCAAAGTTTCAGCACCTGGACTACCGAAGATACGGCTAACTACTTCATTCATGGTTTAGGGACAGGAAAGACCAGCGTCGCGCGGAAAGTAGGAAAAGTTTACTACGACATGGGGTTTCTCTCGTCTTCTGAGGTCATTGAGTGCTCAGCATCGGACTTAGTTGGTCAATACGTGGGACAAACTGCGCCTAAAACGCGGGACATGTTTGATAAGGCATTGGGGAAGGTGAATGGTTCGCATATTATACCGCTACAAATATTGACCTGTTGGAAATTGCATCCAGGTTCTCTTCATTGACGAGGCTTACCGGCTAGGCGAGGGGCCGTTCGCGCGAGAAGCCATCGACGAGATGGTAGATTGTCTAACGAAAGAGAAGTATCAAGGACGGTTAATCGTCATACTCGCCGGATATGAACACGACATCAATACCCTACTGGGTGTGAATGCCGGTTTAGCAAGCCGCATAACAGACGAGATCCCATTTTACCCTTTATCACCAGAGAAATGTGCTGAACTGCTTTTCGGGGAGCTTAAGGCAGGCCAAGTTGAAATCCACTCCCCATCCGATACCGACGGGACATTGCAACTAATCGACCGTTTCTCCGCCTTGGCATCTTTGCCTCAGTGGGGTAACGCTCGTGATGTCAAAACGCTATCGAAGCGCGTCAGATCCAAAGCGTTGCTGGAATCGGAGGGGACTCCAGGCGCTCAAAGCTTGGAGATACCTTTGTCCACAGTTATTATTCTCATGGACGAAATGCTGAGCTCAATGGTTTCTCGGTCTCAAGACAGGGTTCCCCATAGTACCACACCTTCAATCCAACCTCCCGCGCCCTTGTCTAGAGATCCGCCGCCGCCGCGGCGTTACGACTCCGCTTCTAGAGAGACAGAAGTCATCCAGTCAGTGCCTTCGGTTCGCAGCGCATCAAAGCTCGTAAACACCGATACCGACGTCCGAGAGAGGGATCCTGGAGTCAGCGATGCCATTTGGGCTCAGCTGATGCGAGATAGACAAGCGGCTGCCGAACGAGAAACGGCACTTCGCGACCTGGAGGAAAAGCAATTGAAGGACGAAGAGGATGCACGAAAGCTTGAAGCAAGGGCGATAAAGGCAGTAAATCGTGTAACGGAAAATCAAGACTCTCAGAAGGCAAAGCCTTGGAAGACGCGACTCGTCGTCGTGCAGAGCAACTTCGGCTTGAGGCGATTGCCAGGCGAGCTAAGATCGCTGAGTCGGAATCTGCTCTCAAGAAGATGCGTGAGGAGGCACAGAAGGAAAGCAAGGTGCAACATAAACTGCGCCAAATGGGCGTGTGTGTCGCCGGTTTCCGTTGGATTAAGCAGAACGGTGGCTACCGTTGCGCGGGTGGGAGTCATTGGGTTAGTGATTCGCAATTGGGGATGTAAGTAGCGCGCACGGTGTGAAAGGGTGTCATTTGTTCGATCAGTGTTGTATCGTACTTCCAAGTTCCGCCCTGTGATGAATTGTCTTGTCCGCTCAGAAACGACTAAGTAGATATGTTTGGTTTATGAATGGTGACATATAGGGTATCTACGCGCAACCCAGCAAATACTAATATCGTTTCAGACGATCGTGTTAATTTTCCATGTGGACTACGAGAGAATCTGAATGGACGAAAGGTTCAATGAATGAAGTGCAGAGCATTTCTTTTTTTTTTTTTTTTTTTTTTTTTTTTTTTGGTGGAACCCCAGTAGCTTTCGCGATACATTTTCATGTATTTGGGGTTTGTATAGGGAGGTAGGTCCCGTGGAGTAGATAGGTTAGTGGGAGTGTTGGACTGCCACCGCGG
>NW_024067465.1:0-28203 GCF_015039405.1 Cantharellus anzutake
CTTCGTGACTGGGATGGTATGTTTTATAAGATCTGAGTTCGCGACGTCTAAGCACGATATCAAAGTGTCATTAGATATCGTGCTCTCAGCTCACAATAAGCATTTGGGGTGTGTGGCACAAAAGGACAAAGCGCTGCAGATTGAAGTAATAGAACAACAAAGCAAACTGCACAATTACATGGAGCCGTAACCTTGTCTCAATGGTGGAAACATATTGTTGACTAGGCAACCGTCGGCACAAAGGGCAGGTCAACATGCTTGCCAACTGGGTAAAACGAGTTGTTAGACAGTAGTCAGTTTTGCCAAAGCCGGGGTTATTCCATGTGAAGGTAGCATTCCCAACCAGTCCGCATGCACGCCAGCGGCCACGAAGCAACAATGTGCTTGACCATCATATATATCGGACCCATGGCTAGCTAACCTGGGTATCGATGCCCGACATAGAATTCGAATAGCCAAACCTGTCAGACGGGTTTAGCCGGAAACTGAATGGGATTAGGGCGCAATTCAGTTTCTTTACTTAACCTATTTTGGCAATTACCATGATGTGCGCACTCAAATCCACGTTCGTTCAAGCTATGTTGTCGCCTTTGCCGGAGAACTCAACCTTGGAGTTGATTCGCCGACGGTTGGGCTGTGAAGGATGGGGTTGTTGGTGCGCGAGGCGAGGCATTCATGGTATTTCAACAGAGGCTGGTGACCTGCCTACATCCATGGGCGATGCTAGCGCGCAAGGAAGCGCGCGGATAATATGTGATGTGATGAGGCGATATAAGGGTGAAGCGTAGTTCGTGATGGCTCGTGTGCAATCATGCGTCCTCAGTGTTTGAATGGGGGACGATCGCGCATTGAACTGGCCAACGGTACGCTTCCACCATGAAAACGTAATGGAACATCACCCCGTGATGATGGGTTCGATCCTTTTGTGTGCGCGCGCCAGCGCTATACAATTGCCTTTCTTCAGGGCGGCCTTATTATACAAGCTTTAGGACCGTATACGTGCCGTCACTTCCTCTGCCTCCCTCCTTCGGTTCCTCGTTGGGTCTTTCTCCGCTCGCTTTTGACGATAATATTGGGTATTTCTGCCTGATCCATCCTTAAGCGCCTGCCCACCCTTACCGCCTTCCATCCAATCTTAGGAGCATGAGACGGGTCGCAGGACGTGCCGTGCGGAAATATAAGCCCGCCTCTTTGGGAATCTTCATTCACGATAATCGAATGCCGTATAAACTTTGGGTTCACCCTAAACTCGAAGACCGGGATGAAGTATTAAATGCCATCCGGGTACGTTAGATGAAATGCCTGTCCTTCCCGATCCCCTATTTCCGTCAGTCTGAGCGGCACCCTTCTCCAATTTCTTAGACAAATGGCGGAATAGTTCTTCCAGAGGACAAGCTCGCGCCTGCCACTTATGCAGTTATCAGCGACAACTTGTCATCTGAGGACCTAGCGCCAGTATACAACGACCCATGGCACACAATTGGGATTTCATACAAGTGGATTTTCCATTGTGCCATTTCCGGAAAGATTCTCAACGATCGTCCGTACATCCTCATATCGCCAAGGTCATCTCCGAATTTCGATGTCGAAGACAGTTCGATTCCGCATGATGCGAATGAATCAACCCCTATGCCGGAGGTGGGGTTGGGAAGGGATGCATCACTTTGGTGGTATGACAGATATTTTGGACAGGGAAGCTCGAATGCTGAATCATTCGAGCAACCCGTCTTGGCTGAGCTTTATCAAGAGGATGGTGTAATCCATCCTTTTGATGCTCGTGTTCGATCGCGCCGCGGTGATAGCACTGGCGACGACAGTGCTGTATCTCATAGCTTGATGGAATCAGCAATTTTGGAGTCAAGCCTCAGCCGAGGGGTGAACCGCACACTGTCAGCTCGCCTCCCTCCGAATCATACTCTCGAACAATTAACTCCAGCGTCACATCGCCGCGAACACCTCCTCATTCCCTTCCCTTTAGATGGATTACTCGAAAGAATGGATCTAGAGTCCGGAAGTATAAAGCTTCTAGGCGGAATAGACGGGGAAATCTCCGTCACCGTAACACGAACTTTCGCGCTCAAGACCCATCCTGGCTCTGTACACCCGCGCAAGATGAGTAGACGCTATTAGAGCGACCGAAGCTGCACCTCGAACTCCAAAAACCCACTATTTGGACCCTCATTCTCCCGCGCAATTTTTTAAATCTGGCCCGCCAGTCCTACGGTTTCCCCACATTCTCACCGCTCCTAAACCTCTGGACTCAAGTTTCTTTCCCATCATTTATTTATTCGGAATTACCGTCACATTGAATTAGTGGATCGGTCAAGGGAACGCTTGTTGTTATTGATTTAAAAATGTTGTATTTTTATCGCCCAGCCAAATGAGGATACATACATAGTTTCATGTTCATGAACACAGTGTTGCACAAGACCAAGTCAGACTCGAAGTCACGGGGACCCGGGTCAGACCGGGGTCGGACTGGGGTCTCGGTCCATCTGGGGTCTGAGCCAACGGAGTTAAAATGGACTAACGGATTTAACTACATGCGTCTCCATCCTAGCTCCGTCAATACAGATCGTAGTCTAGCGTGAGAACATTTATTTACATTGCGTAAGGCTTTGAATATCGGGATTTCCCGTCGAAAAGTCTGACTTGCACGGACCGTGAGAGAGACTTGAGACCATTAAGTCAGACTCACGGACCTCGGTCTTTGGGACCATTTGGGACCAGGTCCGTACAACACTGCATGAACATGGTTTGGTATCTGGAACGTGCATGATTCTAGTGGCTGTGCACAATGAAAGCGGGTGGGGAGGGTCATCAGGGGACCTAACTAGGTTGGCATGCATGTACGATGATGGAGCGCCGAGCACGCAGAAGCGGCTCAGGGGATGGAACGACGAATAAAAGGAAAAATATGACGTCCACGAGCACGAAGGAGGGTAAGATTATGGGTGATTGTTCAGCATGTTGGTTGGAGGGGAGGTTAAGCATTTTAAGCTCAGAGGGTATCCAAGCCTTCAGCGGCGCAGGTGATGCAGTGTGTATTTACACTTGTTTGTCTCGAGTCGCCTCTTGCTCTTTACGGCGCTTCAAGTTCAAGCTTCAATAGGAACGGCAAATATGACCCCCGGTGGATGAGCTCTTACGCCCGTGGGCTTGGTCTGCGCTATAAGCAGTACATTGCTATCGATCCTCAGTAGCCTCTATACTGCATATTTTATCAGAGGGGGGAGTTCGTAATCGACTTCCAACTTTAGTCCACACGACTTAGTAATAGGTATCACACGTCCAAACCCTTGATGACTATACACACCAAGTCCCATCAGGGTAACGCAGTTCATTTGCACCAATTAAACTTGTCCAAATATTTCTCAGGGAACACAGAGACTCGTCGAAGCGGAAAAATTAGGAAGAACATTGCCTATGCACTCGTTGACAGCACAGTGATGTGTCGTGGCAAAAGGTGTTCAAATGCCTTCTTTTGGCCTTCCGCAGCACCTGCCTCAACGTTAAGCCTGTTTGTGCCAACGTGGTGTGGATTAAGTTGCGCTGGGAACTTTGAAATTCATGGGGGCTCGAGGTTGTCATAAACTGATGAGCTGTGTAGGATCTCGTGAGAGGCGAGGTGTGCTGAGCCATGTCATAAAATCGCAGATGACGTCTGGCCCGTTCATGTGCCCGCTTCAACGTGAAACAAATGCGCGGCTCAATGTCCACATGTAGCATCAGCAAAGTTCATGATTGTCAATCGTGATGAGTCGGCTGAAATGGACTGCTAATGTGTTGTTTTATGTTGACATCCCAAGTTTGAACAGTGGAAAATTTGAAGTTAATCGTCCCATTAAAATAACGAACGCGACTGGATTACCCCCGTTGTTCGTCAAGAATATCTGCAGGATCTCCTGAGACTCTGGTGCGGAACATCGATAGCGTTGTGGGGAGAAATTAACGTACACCTCCGAATGCGTTTGACGTGCTGGTTATGATGAGAAAGACGTGGAGATGAATGCATTTCCCATTTTATACACGACACGGCTTGATGGTCTCTACGATCCGAGAATTGGCGAGATGAGTCCCGAAATCTCTTCGTGAGGTTCCGGTGATATTTGTGGGATGGCCAGTGATACAGAGGAACTGATGTGACGACATACCTGACGACGGGAAAAGATTGGGGCTCGGGTATCCCGATGCCTAGGCAGCTTATGACAAGAATACCCTCTTTCTTCCTACCCGCTTTCCATTGATGGGAGGAGTAGGATATGATGAGCAGCAAAATATCTTCCACTCTTAGCTCAAAGCCCTCCCGTCGGGTGTAATTGAATGGTGTATTTCTATTTCGAGCCAAATCCAGCCATGAGGAATAATGCGTATATCCCTCTCTCGATCTTCCAGCTGCTGGGGCCACCTTTGATGCGTGCGATGAGAGATAGAAGCAAGCGAAAGGTGGGGGGTACAAAATGCAACCGTAGAATTCTGGGGCCCTGTACCTTTCCCATCTCCTCCCCTTGTCTCCTCTCCACCCATCCTCTTCCTCTCCGGCCTCTTTTGCAGTAGAATTTACTAGCTGTTAGGGATTTTCTGGATTAGATACAGTGATGAGAAGCTTTGGCGATGTGGCCGCTAATCACCTGCAGGGCTATAAGCTCCCTGCGCCACCCAGACGCGGCGGTCCAAGCAAGCTTCGGCTCCTGAAGGAATTGAGCCTCACGCAATGGTTGATGTTTCTCTGTACGTTTTTCCGTTCTGTATATATATGATTGCTGATTTTGACTCCTTTGTGGAATTTCCAGCTGGTTGGCTTGCATGGACGTGCGACGCGATCGATTTCTTTAGCGTCAGTTTACAAGTAACCAGGCTTAGCCAACAGTTCCACAGAAAGTAAGTGCCCAAATTCGACTCTTTAACTTGTTTGCCATGACCATTACGATGGCGACTGAACGATGAGCGTGCCTCGCTAACGTCATTTCATTCCCATTTTGTGACGCGACAATAGTGTACACGACATCACCACCAGCATCACCCTCACCCTCCTCTTCCGTTCTATAGGGGCCGTAATCTTTGGTCTCGGTATGAACGTTCCTTCCCCTCAGCCTCGCCGTAAATATTGATTCATTTTTTCTCTCCCTTGCTTTATCTGACCATCCTCCATCCACTCGAAAACTCGCTTCCTCTAAACATAAGCCTCTGACCGCTATGGTCGTAAATATCCTCTCATCCTCAACCTTGCTATGATTGCAGTGCTCCAAGTATTGGTCTCTTTCACTCAAAACTTCCACCAGTTCTTGGTCTGCCGTTCCTTATTCGGTTTGGCCATGGGTGGTGTTTGGGGTATGGCTAGTGCTACAGCATTGGAGAACTTGCCGGTCGAGTTGAGAGGTGTAGCAAGTGGCGTTGTGCAGCAGGGATATGCACTCGGTGAGTGGAAATATTTACTTCTACTCCTTTGAAATTATGCTGACTGGGCGTCTTCCTGGACTGTTCGACGGAAGGATACTTGGTTGCGGCCGTGTTTAGCCTTGTAAGTCAATATTTCATGGCATTCACTTCCAGCTCTCCTCCCAGCGCAACAGTAATCACTGAATCAATTGAACTCATCCTTCATTCACAACCCCACCGCATTTACCTTCTAGACCGTCGTTCCCCACAACAAACACGGCTGGAGAAGTCTCTTCTGGTGCGCATGCGGTTTCACCACCACCGCAATCCTGCTCCGCCTCTCTTTACCCGAATCCGAACTCTTCCTCCGCAACCGACGTGAGAAGAAAGAAAAGGAATTATTAGCCAAGGATCTCCGAGACCAAACGGGGAATGGGGCAGCGCCAGTGCAAAAGAGTGCTACACAAGTATTCATCCAGGAAATTGGAGAAATGTTCAAACGCCACTGGGCGTTGTGTATCTACGCGGTGCTTTTGATGAGCGGATTCAATTTCTTGAGTCACGGATCTCAGGGTGTGTATTCCAGGATCATTTGCCTGGGCTGAGATTTGTTGACGAATTTGGGTAGATTTGTATCCTACCTACTTGAAGGAGAGTAAAGGGTTTGATAACTATCACTCTACCGTAGCCACTATCATCGGAAGCTGTATGTATTTCCGTCCCTCCTTCATTCTAAGATCTCACTCATTGCCTCACCCCCTTCGTCTAGTGGGCGCTATTTGTGGAGGAGTAACTGCTGGTTACATCTCCCAGTACCTCGGTCGTCGCCTTACCATCATCGTCTACATCCTCTCTATCGGATGCTTTATTCCTCTGTGGATTATCCCCAATTCGTTCGGTAAACTCGCAGCCGGTGCTTTTTGCGTACAGTTTGGCGTCCAGGGAGCTTGGGGTGTTATTCCAATCCAGTTAGCGGAGTTGAGCCCTGCGGGATTCCGTGCTACGGTAAGCCTTGCCAGAGTACTCCGTTTATTTGAAACAATTCGTGGCTTCTTTCCCTAGTTCCCTGGCTTGATGTATCAATTGGGTAACATGATCTCATCGTCTGCCGCTCAGATCGAAGCCAGTAAGATCCCCATTCCACACTCGAGGAGTATGGTTTAATATTAATCCCTTCTCTTGGTACTACCTAAAAGTTGGGGGGGAAAATCTCCGCACGACACTTAACGGAAAGAATGTTCCTGATTACGCCAAAGTTCAAGGGTATATTTAAGGTTCTTTTTCCCCATTTTCGTCCGATTCACTCCCTTAATTCCAGCATCCTCCTCGGAACCGTTGCCGTCTTCACAATTCTTGTTACATTCCTTGGTCCAGAGAATCATTCATCTCACTTTGGGGATGATGTGCCTGCCCTTGAGCGAGGCAGGGGAAAAGGCGACATAGTTGTTAGTTGCTCTCCTGATAGTCCTGGGGGTGCAGAGGAAGAGAAGAAGAGTATTGGGCAGATCGAGATGTTTGAGCGTGTTTGAGTGAGCAAGTCTTTGTTAATGTGCCCCACTGAGGTGTCGGATACCGTCTATTAGTTGGGTATCCGCATCTGCAGGCTTTTCCCTTAAATACATGTTCAAGTGGCATCACAACAAGTAGTGAAATGTGAAAGACAACCAATACATTGGCCTATAGAAGGGGGTTCTCAGGAGGTTCAAAGAGGGCCTAGGCTTTTTTTGTATGGGAACATCCCAGGATGTCCTCTTCTGGGATGTCCTTACTAATTCAAACTGAAGTCACATGTCTGTTGCTATCCACTTCTGTAGCTGTGTGGTGTTAGAATTCTTGGTACTATGGTGTATGCTATGACCAACTCACATTTGGTGATGTTGAGTTGTGTGGCATCTGTTAGAGATGACATCAGCAAAAAATTGTTATGCTCCTGAGTGCTCCAGAGTATGGAGAGCACTGGGAGAATCAGGAGGAGATTGGCCAGTCCAGGAACAGCTCATTTCCTCTGGAGTTCGCCAGGTACTCCAGGGCACTCCCAGGAGGGCATGGAGCATTGCTTTGTGCACAAACATATCCAGTAAATACAATTTAAATGCTTCAAAGTGTATAGGGGTGAGAAGCTTCTGGGAGCTCCTGGAGCATTTGAAAATGAAAAGGAAAAAAGAGGGAAGATTCCCCATGAATACCTCCTACCACAAGACTAACACAACAAGGCACTGCTTAACATTTAGATCAAACACTATACTATATATCAAGGACACTGTCAGAGACCAGATCGAGATGAAGGAATGTCTCCGTGGCGGAGGGCTTCGGCCTCAGCAACTTATGCCAGGAGCACTGTGCCAAGTTACATGTCCATGCCCTAACTTACTGACTGGCAACGAGAACTAAAGGGGGTCAACTCTAGTCGATTTTATTACTGAGGTGCAACCTATGTACAAGTTGAGTATATATAGTTACAACGAGGGTGGGCCTGTAAATGGCAGGGCCGAGCGGAGTGGAGCTAACAGAGTTAAACATTAGCCAATTGAATATTACCGACAAGTCGGGTTATGGGGTTAACGGAATGGTAGGCGATAACTGTCAGGGCACGGCCTAACCGGCTACCCTGACTCCCTATGCCAGAAGGGAGTTGCCATCAGACGATCTGGAGTGATCCAAAGAATGCAGGTAATTTCGCTTAGCTCTTGCTTAGCATCCTGCTTCTATCTTCTGTCCACATGTCACCCCTTTCCCACACCTTGCTTACGATTATCTGAATGAATAGCTATCTTTTCATGTCATCATTCTATCGGCTGTTTCTTATCTCGCTTGTAGCCACACTCTAGTGGATAGTGGTATCCATGTATATAAGCCCTATCTCTGCTGAAGGTGGCACTTCAGCGTTAACAACGACTAGGATTCTTGGGAACACCCTTATCGTCGTGAACTGACATGCGGTCCCTGACAATAACCCAGTGTCAGGGATTGGCCCCTGACACCGCTGTCAGGGCACCCAACCACACCCCAGAACCACCCTCCCAGACTTCCCCCTCTTCCCCCATCCCTACATATCTCTCACAACTTCAGCCCGCATGTAAGCCCGTGGGAAAAATCACGTGGGTCAAGGCGAGCAACTCGCCTTAACCCATGTGACACCTTTTCCGAGTCGCGGGAACATGCTCAGCTTCTACCCAGAGTCACGTTACGAACTGTACAGTACACTTCCCTTTTATAGTAGCCAAGCGGGGAATAGGGAAACTTACCCTTCTTCTCAACTCAGTCCCCGCTTAGTCCCTTCAGTGAGTTTGAGGAGCTGAGGACAGGGTCTAGTGCCCAGGCACCCAGAACACCGCACACACCTAGGGCCGAGGTCAGGCTGTCCCCGATCAAGGACTGAGCCCTGACAGCAGAAGAAGGGTTCAACCTACTTCTATCCCCCCTGATGTTGCTGGAAGATCAGATAGTGGAGCTGACCCGCCAGCTCCAAGATCTCCAGGCCCGACTGGCCACCCAGACCAGACCCACGGCCCCAGCCCCGGTCCCTACACCCACTCCGGCTTGTAGGCCACCCAAAGTAGCCACCCCTACCCCCTTCTCTGGGTCACAAGATGACCTAGACCGCTTCAAGGCAGAGTGCGGACTCTACATGAGCATGCGCCATGCCGAGTTTCCAGACGAACACAGCCAAGTCCTGTTTGTCCTGTCATACATGAAAGGAGGGACTGCCGGACCATGGGCCACCCAACGCATCAACACCCTCCTTGCCCCAGGAGCCCCAGCCATTTCCTTTGAGGACTTTGCAGAGGAACTCGACTCTATGTTTGCAGACCCAAACTGACAAGCCACAGCCCATCAAAAGCTTGCCTCACTCCGACAAGGGAATGAGTCAGTAGACAAACTGATCCAGCAGTTTGAGCTGCATGGCCCAGTGTCACGAATGGGAGATGTTGCTCTGGTGGACCGATTCGAGCACGCCCTTCACCCACGCCTTCGCGAAAGCATCTATTGCCTCTGGCCCATGCCCACGACATGGGCAGAATGGAAGCGTGAAGCCTCCCTCCTCGACAATCAGTGGCGACGATTCCAAGCTACCCAAGCCCAAGCCTGCCCCCCGGCTGTCAAGCCATCCCCATTCCACTCCCGACCTCCTCCTGGGCCCATTCCCCCTCCCGCTGCATCCACACCCTCAGCCCCAGCCCTGAAAGTCGGCCCCCAACCCATGGACCTGGACCGCATCTGCCCCCCCAGAACCGAGCAGAGGCGCATCGGACCCTGCTACAACTGCAATCGGCTAGGGCACATAGCCCAAGACTGCCTGAGGCCGAGACCCTATCAGGCCCGGGCCACGTTACAAGGGGAGGCCCCTAGGGAGATGACCTGCCTGGCCCCGGAAGACCTCTGGGTGATCGCAGACCTGCTAAAGGACCACCCCCTCACCCAGGGGCTGGACCGTGCAGAGGAGGAAGCGGGAGAGGAGAGACCTGCTGAGGATTCTTTGGGAAGATGACCGGTGAGGGACGTGCCCCGGTCGTCCCCCAGCATCACTGTACCCACATGTAGATACCATGGCAATTCCAGGACTACAGCGCAACCTAAGTTACACCGAGTGATCGCTAAGAAAAAAAGAGCCACACCCACAAAACCCCACAGAGAGAACCCACAATGCACCTCGGCTGAGGTTGCTGTTCCCCCACCCGCAATCTACGTACTATCCAAACGCCCTCCCCAGTCCCTCAACCTTCTGGTGAAACTGACTGCAACCACCTCTCTCACCTCAGTGACCACCTCTGCCCTCCTGGACTCAGGGGCCACAGGGATGTTTGTCAGTCGTGAATTCGTCCGGAAGCATGGCCTGGAGACTACCCCCCTACCCCAACCAATCCTGGTCCACAATGTGGATGGCACCCCAAATGAGAATGGATCCATCACGGAGGAGGTGGAGGCACTCCTCACATTTGGTCAACACATGGAGCGAGCTCGCTTTGCAGTGACCAACTTGGGGCGCCAGTCAGTCATTATTGGTCACTCGTGGTTGACACACCACAACCCGGAAGTGGACTGGGCCTGACAAAAGGTCATCATGTCCCGCTGCCCACCTGCCTGCCAAAGGCTCAGGGTGGCACCAATAGCTCCAAAGGAGCCTGACCTCACAGTAGAACCCGGGGATGGACTGTACGCAGCTGTGATTCCCCCAGGATGGGGACACGACCTGAGAGCGACCACCACCCCATCGCAGCGGATGGCCCAAAGAGTGCAGGACCCCACCCCAGGGGAAAAGCCTCTCGAGGAGATGGTGCCCGAGTGCTACTGAGACTTCAGGGATGTCTTCTCAAAAGAGGCCTTTGACCAGCTACCACTCCGGAAACCATGGGACCATGCCATCGACCTCATCCCCGAGGCTAAGCTACCATGAGGAAAGACCTTCCCACTGTCCCCTGCAGAACAAGGAGAGCTTGATGACTTCCTCAGGGAGAACTTGGCAAATGGGCAGATCTGCCCATCCAAGTCCCCCATGGGGGCCCCAGTGTTCTTCGTGAAGAAGAAGGATGGCTCCTTAAGGCTGGTCCAGGACTATCGAAAGCTGAATGAGATCACTGTCAAAAACTCCTACCCCCTCCCCCTAGTTTCTGACATCCTCACCCGCCTCCGGTGTAGGAGAAATAACGGCCACACTATGGAAACCCATTATGAAAATATGCCAGATAAATCACAAAACCTCATACGACAAGTAGATATGAGAACATAGAAGGACCTGAATTTTAACGAATTTTACGAATTTTTACGAATTATTACGACTATACATGATAAATCGAAAGAAAGAAAAATAACAAAAATACTTCAAGCTTACCATCAACGAGACGGAATTCTCGGGGGAATTTATAGCAAATATTAAACCAAGAATTAGGACAATCGACCAAGATTTGACTATAAAAATAATCAGAGAACCTCCACGGAAACTACTTTCCCACGTCCGCACACATAGCAAGGATGGAAGTACCACGGAACAAAGATTCCTCAGGAACTAATGCAAAAGTCAAAGTCGTGTTTATAATAGGAAATGTAGATGTCACCCAAACGGAACCAATGAGAGTAATTATAGGGGAAACTACCCATAAACGACGGAGATATGACTAAAACTCCTGCAAAACGAGGACAATGTCTAAAAAGCAAGCGCGAAGATTAACTAGTAACGACCGAGACAAGCTTGATAGCCCATTAGAAAGGAAAGGATCTACTCTTAATCCTCCCAAATTTCCATAATAAAAGGATCATGCGTTAATGAGAAATCCAATAACGGGAATAGCGACATCAAAAGTCCGAGCTCAGGGACAAGACGATGATTGCGTAGGATCCATAATTAAAACATACAACGAAATTTACACGGAAAATATGAAAAATAGGAAACTATAGTTATGCAAATTCTCAGCCCAAACGGTCCAGCCGTTGTGAAGTTATACCCATGGCGGGAATATAGGAATCCGCATCATGTGTAATGACACGTGAGGGTGGCGATGCGCAGGGAACCGGCCGTCGGAACCGAGATCCGCACTTCGGCAGATCGCGAAGACCAATTTCCGTCCAAATAAGGAAGAGCCCGGTCAAAACAAAGCACGAAAGGTGCAAAACAACCTTAGATCATGAGGGAAAAATCTGAAATAAATCACAGAAGCCCATATGAAAGAAATAAACACCCGCGCATATCATAAATCCCGAACAACTAAACGAAAACGGCTCCCGCATACGAACAACTATGGGAACGACGCATGTGATTACCGAATGTGCGCGCGAAACTTTGCTAACTCAACGAATACAGGGAAATAGGACACAACCTTAGTACCATTGGAAAGGTGGGAATAAATGAAAATTTATGATACCAAGAACGTGAGAAAACATCCAGAAATGAATGAGATACAAGGACATGAAGTTAGAAACCTGAAAACACGCGGGAAGACAGCTTCAAGAGGTCTAGAGCCCTAAATAAAATACATAAAAATATGATATCTTCGAGGACGGCCTACTATAACAACGAACAATACATATGGAGGATTAGGATGTGATAATACAAAAGGGAATCAGGAAATATGAACGAAATTCACGAAAACTACTAAACTACGACGGACCATGGCGGGAATTTTAGGGAACGAAGTTCTAATGAAGTAGAGAGCTATAACACATTCGTTTGAGTAATTCTTGATTACTAGCAACTTTTTCTTTCAGTTTTAAACCTGAATAATTCACTCATTTATCATTTCAGTCTCATTTTAACTAAAATGTCACTAAATAAAATTGGAATAAATCAGCTGAAGGTCTCAGCACAGTCGCACGCATAGTAATGCGAGGTTTGAATTCAGTATGACCGAGTCATAGCGAACTTAATGGGAAATATGGGGAATTTGAAATAGGGAACTGCGGCAAATGCAGCGCAGACAAATTCTAATTAACCATTAAAATAGCTTAGGCGAGGAAGGACAATAAGGATTCCAGGCGCAGTCTGACCGCAGTAGACCGCAGTTCAGCGCAGCAAAGCGCAGCGGAACTATAGCGTGAAAATTTCACTTTTTATTCAGTTTGAGAAAAATACACTGTAAATAAATCCTGTAAATAGAAGGTAGAGCGTGAAAAAGGAAGGCGACCCAAGGAGTATAAAAGGGAGACCCTTTCTGCGACCTTTCGCCCCCCTCAGAGAAGTAAGAAAATAGAGTATTATTTTTCTCAAGCATTTCTGGTTGTCACTCCAGTGCGAAAAAGTGATATACAGTTAAGATTGCCACTGTAGTAAAAGGCAGCAATTAAGGAGAGAAATATTAAGTAGATATTTCAACAGGAGAGCTGGTTAACACTCCAGATTTCAAAGTGTAAACACAAAACAGTTATTTTGCTACTGTTAAAACAAGCAATAAAATAAAGACAAAAATAAAACGAACTCAAGGGACACTCCAGACACCATCCAAATTCATTAACTGAATAGAATCTTTGAAACTTCACCAAGTAGAAGATTAAATTCAAGTTTAAATCCAAATTAAACAACGCTACACAAAATTACACCTAGACAAATTAATAAATTTCAATAAAGAAACAGCTCCGCAGGGCTCGGTTTATCTGTAAGTCAATTCCCAGGAACTTTAAAACTAACCCATAAAAATAGAATTAGCCAAAACACTCGGATTGGTACTATATTTACAATAAACAACACTAGTACACTTCCCCATCCTAACTAAAGAACCAGGGAACAGCTTGGTGGTGGTCTCGTTTGAACCTCCCAACTGACCTTCCTTCGTTCTCTCCTTCACCGGGATGCCAAGTGGTTCTCAGCCCTCAACCTGCAGTGGGGGTTCAACAACGTCCGCATCAAGGAGGGAGAGGAGTGGAAGGCGGCCTTTGCAACCAACCGAGGGTTGTTTGAGCCAATGGTGATGTTCTTCAGACTGTGCAACTCCCCAGCCACCTTCCAGACCATGATGAATGACATCCTCAGGGATTTCATAGACCGAGGGGTCGTCATCTGCTACATGGACGACATCCTGGTGTTCACACCCACCCTGGAGGAGCACCGGAAGGTCGTCCGGGAAGTCCTATCCACACTGAGGGGCCGGAAGCTGTTCCTCAAACCGGAGAAATGCAAGTTTGAGCAGCGGAAGATCAACTACCTGGGCCTTGTCATCTCAGAGAACCATGTTGCCATGGACCCAGTGAAGGTTCAGGGAGTGACTGACTGGCCAGCACCCACAAAGGTCAAAGAGGTCCAGTCTTTCCTGGGGTTCGTCAACTTCTACCGCCGCTTCATCCAGGACTTCTCCGAGAAGGCCCACCCCCTTCACGCACTCACCCGGAAGTCGAAGCAGTGGACCTGGGGGAGAAAGGAACAGGAAGCATTTGATGGACTGAAGGAGGCTGTCACCTCAGCACCGGTCCTCACCTTCCCATCAAACTCAGGTCAGTTCCGACTGGAGTGTGATGCCTCCAACTTCGCAACAGGGGTGGTACTCTCCCAGCTCCAGACAGATGGGGAATTCCACCCGGTGGCATTCATGTCAAAGGGCTTCTCAGATGCAGAGAGGAACTACGAAATCTATGACAAGGAGATGCTTGCCATAGTCCGAGCCCTGGAAGAGTGGCGCCATTTCCTTGAAGGCACCCCTGAGAGGTTCGACATATACACCGACCACAGAAACCTCTCCTACTTCCGCTCAGCCCAGAGGCTAAACCGGCGTCAGGCATGGTGGTCCCTCTACCTCTCCCGCTTCCACTTCCTGCTAGTCCATAAACCAGGGAAACTCATGGGGAAGCCCGATGCCCTCTCACGTCGGCTGGACCACCCGAAAGGGAAGGACGACAACACGGACATGACCCTCCTACACCCGGGCTGGTTTGAAGTCAGAGCTATGGAGGGGGTCACAGTGGAAGGAGAAGAGGCAGACATCCTAGACAGGATACGCAGGGGGAAGGAGCATGACGAGGGAGTGGTAAAGGCAATGAGAGAGCTGGAAAGGGGGACCCTACACTTGGATGAATGGGAGAAGGAAGGGGAACCGATCCTCCACCGGGGCCGGGTGTACGTCCTGAAAGACCCACAGCTCCGCCATGACCTGGTACAACTCCACCATGACTCAGTGGCAACAGGCCACCCTGGGCAGTGGAAGACTGTGGAGCTCGTCTCCCGGAACTACTGGTGGCCCTGGATGGCACTGTATGTTGCACAGTACGTCTCAGGGTGCAACACCTGCAACAGAGTGAAGACATTCCCATCTCGGAAAGTTGGGAAGCTCATCCCAAACAAGGTCCCCACCCGCAGGTGGCAGGTGATTTCAGTAGACACCATTGGGGAACTCCCAGACTCCAAGGGGTACAACGCAATCCTGGTAGTGGTAGACCGACTTTCCAAGCGCATTCATGCAATCCCCACAGTCACTACAGTAGACTCAGCAGGTGTGGCCCGGCTCTTCCTTGAACATGTCTGGAGGCATCATGGCCTCCCAGAGGAAGTGCTCAGTGACCGAGGCAGCGCATTTGTCTCCCACTTCTCCAGGGAGCTAGCAGACCTCTTAGGGATCAAGCTCGCCCCTTCGACAGCCTACCACCCACAGACTGATGGCCAGATGGAGCGTGTCAACCAGGAAATAGAAACCTACCTCCGGGTGTTTGTCAACCACAGGCAAGATGACTGGGCTGACTGGCTACCGCTTGCCGAGTTCGCCTATAACAACCGCATCCACTCTTCCACCCACTGCACCCCCTTTGAGCTTGACTCTGGTGTCAGGGCACACCCGCCTGACCCGGCTCCACCCGGCCCAACCTGACCCGGTACCCTGCCGGTCCACCCTCCCTTACCTCCTCCCCCTTTCCCTTCTTCCCCCTCATCCTCCCCTCCTCAGTTTCTCCTTATCTTACTTCTTCTTTATTCTCCCTTTATTCTACATGGACGACTTTCTCTGTATCAATGTACAATTGACCCATCTGCAGCGCGCCCACCATGTACCCAGCCCGGGCACCTCGGGCGACCTCCTGCCGTGCCCAGCACGCGCGCCTGCACCGGATACCCTCGGGATCTCCCACGGAGACACCCGGGTGGTTACGGCTGTGTGCGAGGGTGACGTGGCACCCGTCATGTGATCCAAGCCGCATGTATATAAACGAACCTGAAGTGGGAACCGAAGAAGTAGCCTTCTTCTCAACTTTCCACTTCAGGTAAGCAGTACAATATCTCTCCTTTAATGATAATAACAACTTTCCACTTCAGTCTAAGTGGCCAGGGACCACTGTCCCACATCGGGCCTGTCAGTACGCACGCCCGATCCGCCCCCCGCCAGGCTCTCGGTCCCGAACGTTATACCCGGACCCCCTCGACCCCGGACGAGTCCCTGACATCTGGGCAACATCCACGCATGGGGACCGAACCGACCTGCATGTCTGAAGTCGAAGGGGCCAATGACTTTGCCTCTTGGATGATGAAGATGCAAGAGGAGGCAAAGGCAGCACTGGAGCATGCAGCAGAAGAGATGGCACGGTACTATGACAGGAACCGGAAGGCAGCACCAGTCTACCAAGTTGGGGACAAAGTCTGGCTCAACACTCAAAACTACACGACAGACCGACCAACCAAGAAGCTTGACCACAGGTGGATTGGCCCCTTCCAGATCGTCAAGGTGGTATCCCCAGCAGCAGTAAAGCTACAGCTTACGGCCCGTCAAAGAGGAATTCACCCAGTAGTCTCGGTCTCAAACACCCGCCCCTACGCCCCAGACAGAATCTCCGAACGCCATGCAGACCCACTCCCTGGCCCGGACATTGTGAATGGAGAAGAGGAGTATGAAGTGGAGAAAATCCTGGATTCCAGGTACCGGTATGGATGGCTCTGGTACTTCGTCAAATTCTCCGGCTGGCCAAACTCAGAAAATGAATGGCTCCCCAGAGAGAACCTGGAGAACTCCCCAGACCTCCTGAAAGAATTCCACCAGGCCCACCCGGAAGCCCCCAGACCAAGGAGGATAAAGGAAACCCCCCAACCACGGACCACAACCACTTCGAGGCGAAGTGGCATAGAGGGGGGGGTGATGTCAGGGATCGGCCCCTGACCCCGCTGTCAGGGCACCCAACCACACCCCAGAACCACCCTCCCAGACTTCCCCCTCTTCCCTGACCTCCCCATCCCTACATATCTCTCACAACTTCAGCCCGCATGTAAGCCCATGGGAAAAATTACGTGGGTCAAGGCGAGCAACTCGCCTTAACCCATGTGACACCTTTTCCGAGTCATGGGAACATGCTCGGCTTCTACCCAGAGTCATGTTACGAACTGTACAGTACACTTCCCTTTTATAGTAGCCAAGCGGGGAATAGGGAAACTTACCCTTCTTCTCAACTCAGTCCCCACTTAGGCAAGTTGTAGTTACCCTCTGTAATACATGACAACTCAGTCCCCACTTAGTCCCTTCAGTGAGTTTGAGGAGCTGAGGACAGGGTCTAGTGCCCAGGCACCCAGAACACTGCACACACCTAGGGCCGAGGTCAGGCTGTCCCCGATCAAGGACCGAGCCCTGACACCCAGAAATGGAAAGGAGGGATAGGCCTGAAGGTGGGCTTGCAGGGAAAGCGAGTGAATTGCCCAGCGGAGGTGGGAGTGCGCTAGCGGACGTTGGAGCTGTCCGGAAGCCTTCGGGGCTCCGTACTTAGGGAGGCATTGTAATGGGTCTATCGCCTAGACTCGAGACAGAGAGAAGGGGGAGGGTGGTAGTGTGCATGGGTGTGGTTCGTGGGGCCGGGTTTTGGTCCGTGGGCGCTACTGAGTCTGCAAAAACCTCAAACAAACACTCACCTACATCTCTCTTGGACGTCAAGGCTGAGTATTATGATGTGAGGGGTCTTAGACGTGAGCAACTAGCTCAGAGGGGGCGTTAGGGTCGTGGATGGCGTCTTTGCCACTTGGATGTAACTTCTGCTTATCCCTTCACGGGTCTATTCAGTACTTATTTGTTATGTACAAGCTGTTATCTAGTTTATATATGTTTGAAATGGAATGAATGTCATGGGGGAATGTAAACGGGCCATTAGGCAACCGTAAATGATGAATATCCAATTGGGAACAAAGAAACAATAAAAGAAAAATGAATGAATGGGGAATATGTGATAACGGGTCCGAAATGGAAATTGTGAAGGTTAACTCTGCAACACTTCGCCACAGCGCCCGCCTATCCTCCCGTCAGCAACCTCCTCGTCTCCAGCTTTCCAACGAACCCTCATTCATCCCAATTGGTGCAGTACTTCTTGAGATGTGGCCATTGACAGGTGCTGTCAAGACCACGTGAGGCTATACACCGTGCTGAGCCATCCGAATATGGGGTTGCCATTCTGGGAAGTGCTCCGGGGGTAAAGGAGGAAGGTATAGCATCACCAACGGGTAGAAAAATGGCTGGGTTGTATGTGTGGTTATGGAGATCTGGAGAGGGGGTGAAATTAGCGGCGTGGTTGGGCATGGGAATTTGGCTTGGGGCTGTCGGGAATGATGGGGAAAATAAGGAAAAATAAGGAGTGAGTGTATGGAGTGTTGGATAGTGATAGAATGAGTATTGGGAGCGTCAGCGGATATGTACTGCGTGTTGGTGACCAAATTCCGCAGAATCCAACTTTTTGCGGTACACGGAGTTGTCCCCACAACAGCGTAGGTAATATATTGAAAAGAGGGGGTGGTGACCATCGAGGGAAGCAGAGGTGATTGCGGAATATGGGAGCTCCAAGGTTAGTGAAGAAGGGGCGGAGCTGGTAGTTACTGTAGATGCGCAGGTACTGCTCGAGCATCTGGTTCATCCATTCGGTCTGTCCGTCTCCTTCCAGATGATAACCGGAGGTGAAGTGGAGGCGGATGTCGAGGGCCTTACCAAGTGAACGGAAGAAATGAGAAACAAACTCCGGACCCCTGTTGGGGGTGGCGTGGGGAGGAGCTCCGTGCTTGGGGAACACATGGAGGAGGAAGAGCTTGGCCAGTTCTGGAGAGGTGATGGTATCGTGGGTAGGAATGAAAATGCACTGTTTGGACAGGTGGTCCACGACGACCAAGATGGAAGTAAATCCAGAAGAGGAGGGTAGCTGTTCAATGAAATCCATGGAGTGTCAGGGCACACACCCTGACTAGCCCGGACCCGGACCCGCATGTGCGCTCTGCCCCGCATGCTCCGCACGCCGCATGCTCTGGGCCCAGTTCCCACTCTTCATGTGACTTCAGGGTATCCCCAGAAGTTTTCGCCATATTGGGCCACTGTGGGAAAGTGAGAAGTTAACCTTCTTCTCACTTTCTTACCCACAGTAGGCAAGTGTATTCTACACTGCTTCTTTACCTTATACACTTTCTTACCCACAGTAGCATTGTGCCCTGAGATGGGCTGTTACAGGTCAGGCTCTGGGTTATAGAGAGAGGGGTCATGGGGACCCGTGTTTGTCCCCTGACATGGAGATGGAGTTCCAAGGACATTCAGGGATGGGGAGTTGTTTGAGTAAGTTGTAAGGCTTATGACCTGGAACTTTGGCACGGTGTAATGGGGATTTTCTGGTGTACCATAAACAAGCCAAATCCCGCAATTCTACCACCCTTAGCCAATGTTCTCTCCTTGTCATGGCCGTGCATTCCGGCCCGTTAGCCGCCCATCCCGATGCCGCCCGAGCCCATTCCCGCTACATGAGCATGAGCGCGAGCCCCGACCTCAGCCCTATCCCCCATGAGGACTCCCTGCTCACTCCCCCACTTGCCCCTAGGCTCCCCTGCACCTGGCCGACTTCCCCACAGCCACACTAACCTTCCCACCCTGAGTCCGCCTCCGGCACCATGCCCAGCGCGACTCCTCTACCCCACCCACTTGGCCCCTACAGGGCCGCTACCATTCCTGTGCCCGACTCTGGCCCAACTCCGAGTCCAGCGCCGCTACGATACCATCGCCGCTATCACGGCCCTACACTCCTTCCTTTATTTATCTGTTATTGTTTGTTTTGACCTTCGGTCATTGCCGGCCGCTATGCGGCCAACCCCGCTCTTTGTTCCCTTTGCTTCCGGACCCTTCGGCCTTCGGCCCGGGTCCGCTTCCATTCATTCTTTCCTCCTATATATATCCTGTATGATACTTTAATGTACCTTAGCTCTAATATCAATGTGACCACGACCCCTAAGTCCTGACCCCAACAAGGCAACCCCAGTGAGTCCGAAATGAGGGCCAAGAGACAGCTAGGGGGCACAGCACTCCCTTTAGAGTTGCTGAGGCCAAATGCCCTACCCCCGGGCCTTGTTTGAGGCATCGCGGCCAATAGCGGCCCGCATCGGCGACCTTCGGTGCCGACTCCGGATCAGTGTCTAACACTCCTACATATTTCTTATTTTTCCTGATTTTTCTGATTCCATTTCTAGTCACTAGAGCCCGATGTTTCCCTTTCTTATTGTTCTTTCCTTATTTGTCATTTTCGGATTCTTCCGTGATACCGTGACCAGCTGTATAGTTAGCTAGACAGTGAGGAGTAGCAGAATCCAGACACCAGTTAACAAACCTGTGCATGCGACCACTCCAACCCTCCCCCTCTCTTCTGTCTCGAGTCTAGTGGTGATAGACCCATTACAACGGGCACAAGAAGTACAGGAGGAGACATAGCTCTTGACGAAGTTACGGATGCCCGGCCAGGTATACAGTAATTGACCACTCAATGCACTCGCACTTTCCCTCAACGTTCCCACGGCCCTCAACAACGAAGTGTACATCGGGTGGGTTCCAAACTGGCACAGTTTGTAGATTAGTAACCGAAGTAAATATATCCCAAACATGGAGACAAAATACGAAGAAATGATGGATGTAGAAGGATTTTTTGCGAGATCGTGATTTGAATACCAAAATAAGCAAGACCCAACAATGCAACGCTCAACTATTATCATCATCCTCGCCGTCATCCTCATTGCTTGAGCATTCTGAGGGCTCTAGATCATCAAGAAAGCTCTCCTCTGCTGACTCTCCTTGCTCTTCCCCACACACCAATGCCCACACCTCAGCACGCGTGGTAACATGTGGTTTCAGCGGCAATTTCTCACCATGAATGTGGCACTCTTCCTTCAACACCTCCCACCTCTCAAGCAGCGTTTCATTATCCAACTTGGCAACTTCCCAAGCCTCTGCCTTCGAACTCCTTAGGTCTGCGGCTTTCTCTGCAACCTTCTTCTTCCGGCCTCTTTCCACCTTCTTAGCAGCAAGTTCATCGGACTTGGCTTGCCTCAGCGCTTGTGCCCTTTCAATCATATCAACGATTTCTGACTCGGTAAGTATGACAGCTTTGCCACTCTGAAGGCGGAGGCCCTTCTTGCGCTTCTTGCCTTTATTGGCATTCTGTTGCAGGAATCGCTCCAGGTATGCAGCCAAGAGGAGAATCTGGGCATTTGCGGTGTCAAAACCATTCTCCATCCTCTTTTGTAGCTGTGCCAGAGTCTGATCTAGATCCTGCATCTCCTCTCTCAATTTTTTATTCTCCAAAAGTAGCTGACACTCATTTAGAGGAGCAAGCGCTGGGGGAGTGTTGGCTGTGTGTGTGGGAATTTTTCCATAACGCATGCGTGTCTGGAAGATAGGAGGAGGGATAGTGACATTGGTTGGTAAGTTGCTAGGGCTGAGTAATATGGAGATGGCAGATTGGTGTGTGGGCTCGTGGGTGTCTGCACTGGTGGGTGTGTGTGGGGTCATTGGGTTATCGGGATTTGAATCCCGATGGTGTGCCTCCTCGGTTTCACGTAAGTTTCGGAAATATGCCATACCCTTCTTGATCGGAGATGCTAATGCAAATGGGATTGCAGATACGGTATCTAGTGATGTGATAACATTCGGGTTGAGTGGCCAGATTCCCGTCTTCTCAAAGGATTTAAGGATGTTCTCCTTAGTAAAGGCCCGAAGGTGAGCATTTCCATAGATACTAAGGAAGTTCTCTTTTGTGACTGTATGACCACAAAATTCCGCATTCAGGACTGCTTGTGACCATGCATTCTTCAGAGGTGAGAAGAGCACAACATCGAGTGGCTGCAAGGCATGTGTGCAATGGGAAGGTAGGAGGTAAAGAATAATGTTCATCTCTTTACAGAACTGGATGGCAGCTGGACTCTCATGTGAAGCATGTCCATCAAGAATGAGGAGTCGGTATTGGGATGGTGCTTCGAGTTTGTCTTTTGTCTCGGTATGGAAGATTTGTATTGCTTGCTCAAATATTTCCGTGTTAACCCAACCCTTCTCTGAAAAGGCATATCTACATCAAGGTGTAACACTCTGTACTGGTTGCCATTAGGTGAGAGGTTGGACTTACTTCGCATTGAGGGGGTTTTCTTGTTTCCACCTCTCTTGGAAAGCCTTCCCAGGGAATATTACCACTGGCTGCAGGGCTGTGCCATCTGCGCAAATGAATTCTAGCACAGTAATATGTTCTTTGCTTGCACTAGAAACAGCACGGCCTTGTTTAGCAGCAGCAGACACAACAACCTTCTCCCGCAAGGGCACATTCAGTGGGCACCCTGTTTCGTCACAATTATAGATATTCCGTGGAATGATTCCATAACTGTGAATAGTTTGTGCAAGGAGTTCAAAGTGATGCTGAATATTCGTGGGATTGAGTGCAGCAGCACGATTTTTTTCGAGGAGAGAACAAGTTTTTACACCAATTTGATCCTCAAACCTCCTAACAAACCTGTGTGCCCAGTTAACTCCAACCCTTGTAACACTCTTATCATGAATCCGAACAATAGCAAGCCCATACTCTGCTATCTTTTTGTATGTGAGTGGGAATCCACGATCTCCTATCTCAATGGTGAATTGAACAAGCTTGTGTGATTCAGCAGGAGTTAAAAGGGCCCGTTTAGAAGCAGCAACATGCTTGGAATCTTGTCCCTGAGTGATTTGCCTCCATAACGTTGTCCTATCAACTCCGGGGAACTGCAGAGCTATTTTGGCAATGGAGGGGTTGCCTGCCTTTCGGAGTGATGCCTCCTTGCAAGCCTTGTCCCAAGCCTCCAGTGCTGCTTGGTAAGATTGTTCCCTATCACGAGAAAGTTTCCGTTTCACTGCATCCTTGGAAAGAGCATGGTGACCCATTGACGCTATTTTTCAGTTGCAGAAATCTGAAAGTGAAGGCAGCCTCCGTTGAGTTGTCAGTAGTTTTGCATCCGGTCAAACCAAACTGTGTTTCGTGTTGGACAGCAATGCAAGGGCTGCCTATGCTGCATCCAAACATTCTATCACTCTCTGCCTAGCTGTTTGCACATTCCAATGCCTATTTTGTGTTGTGTTGCTCCATAGTATCGAGAATATAAACCATTGGTTACATCTGAATCTGACACTGGTGCTGATAGGCATCCATCTCTGCAACTATCAGACGGAATTGGCTGAAAATTAGAATATGTACAAGTTGAACTTGACTGTTTGCAGTCACAAATTTTCATGCAAATCCGATGTGTGGAAAGGTCAAACTTGTTGCCGTTGCATTGAGGGTAAACGTGCATTGAGTGGTCAATTACTGTACTCATGACATACTAGATCCAGAGTCCGGTTTTGACCGAAGTGTCCGGAAAGTTGGTGGTCATGTTTGTCTTGCAAAATGCGGAGACGAAGATCATTGGAATCTGGAACGTAGATGCGGTTGTCCAGCCTTAACAGGCCTTCAGCATCAACGGACCAGCGGGAATTGGGGAGGTTGGGGAAAGCGAGATGAGAAGAGATTGTGGTATCGGAGGAGAGGGAGGCTAGAATGTCTTGATGGAGAGCCTCTGTGTCAACGAGTATGGCTGCTCGGATTACTGTGGCAGCTAGGAACATGGCTCGTAAGGACGCAGTGAGCTGCTCCGAAGTGAAGACTGGTTGGAAGTTCTGTGGATTGATGCGAGCCTTGTTGTGGGGACAACTCCATGCACCACAAAAAGTCGGATTCTGCGGAATTTGGCCACCAACATACACCACATACCCTCTGACGCTCCCGATGCTCATTCTATCACTATCCAACACTCCATACACTCACTCCATATTTTTCCATATTTTCCCCATCATTCCCGACAACCCCAAGCAAAATTCCCACGCCCAACCACGCCGCCAATTTCTCTCTAGATCTCCATAACCACACATACAACCCAGCCGTTTTTCCACCCGATAGTGATGCTCTACCACCCTTCTTCACCCCGGGAGCATTTCCCAGAATGGCAATCCCATACCCGGATGGTTCAGCACGGAGTATACTCTCACGTGGTCTTGACAGCACCTGTCAATGGCCACATCTCAAGAAGTACTGCACCAAATGGGACGAATAGGGGCTCGTTGGAAAGCTGGAGACGAGGAGGTTGCTGACGGGAGGATAGGCGGGCGCTGTGGCGAAGTGTTGCAGAGTTAACCTTCACAATTTCCATTTCGGACCCGTTATCACATATTCCCATTCATTCATTTTTCTTTTATTGTTTCTTTGTTCCCAATTGGATATTCATCATTTACGGCTGCCTAACGGCCCGTTTACATTCCCCCATGCCATTCATTCCATTTCAAACATATATAAACTAGATAACAGCTTGTACATAACAGTTAGTATTGAATAGACCCGTGAAGGGACAAGGAAAAGTTGCATCCAAGTGGCAAAGATGCCATCCACGACTCTAACGCCCCCTCTGAGCTAGTTGCTCAAGTCTAAGACCCCTCACATCATAATACTCAGCCTTGACGTCCAAGAGAGACGTAGGTGAGTGTTTGTTTGAGGTTTTTGCAGACTCAGTAGCGCCACGGACCAAAACCCGGCCCCACGAACCACACCCACGCACACTACCACCCTCCCCCTTCTCTCTGTCTCGAGTCTAGGCGATAGACCTGTTACAGCGTAGTCCATATCCCCTTCTCTGGGATAGACATCCCAGCGTCTAGTCAATGCATCTGGTTTTACTCCGAGTCTTCCAGGACGGAATCAGACAGTCATGTGGAACTGGGAGAGGGACTCTGACCAGTGGGCTTGCCGCCAGGTCAAGAGTTTGGTGGTGGAAAAATACTCGAGGTTCTTGTGGTCGGTAATGACGTCGATTGGAGTTCCTGATCCTTCAAGGTAGTGATGCCACAATCGGAACGCATCGTGGATGGCGAGCAGTTCCTTATCATGGGTGTCGTAATTGAGCTCTGGCGCCGAGAGTGTTCTAGAGCGGAAAGCAATGGGGTGAATCTCTCCATCATCACAACGGATGGACAGGATTCTGGAGATCGTGTAATCGGAAGCGTCGGTTTCTACAATGAGGGGGGCATCGGGTAACCAATGTGTCAGGATAGGAGCGAAGTGAAGGCTTCTTTCAAGGTGTTGAAAGCGGAGCGACAGTCATCGGAGAATAACCAGGGGGCTCCTTTACGTGTAAGGCACGTCAAGGGGACCACAATGTCGGAGTATTGGTGGATGAAATGCCGATAGAAGTTAGCAAAGCCAAGGAAGGACTGTGTCAGGGCCCGGCCCTCATTCCGCAATGGGCCCAGGGGGATCCTCCTAGTCGCTGGGGTATCTAGTCCCAGTCCGAGATCTTCAAACTCACTGAGGGGGCTAGCCCCAGCCTTCACAGGAAATGAGTTGAGAAGAAGGGTAACCTTCTCAACCTCCTGTGAAGCTGCTACAAATGGGAGTCAGGAACTATACAGTTTTCGGCTCTTTGCCGACTTTCCATAATTGGCACCCCCCGTGGGAAGATTCTGGGCGAGCAGCTCACCCAGAAAGTTCCCACGGTTGTGGCTGTGATGGTTTCTGGGCGAGTAACTCGCCCAGAACGTTCCCACGGGTCTGCATGCATGCGGGATTGTGGAACAGTGAAGGGAAAAATAGGAGAAAATGGGGGAAGGGTACCTGAGGGTGTGTGGGGTCAGGGGCTGTGCCCTGACAGACTGGACATCCTTGACTTTATGGGGCTCGGGCCAATCTTGGACGGCTTTAACCTTCTTGATGGACATGGTGAGTCCAGAGGGAAAAGGCAGTATCCGAGATATTCCGTAGTGTCCGTATGAAATTCGCATTTCTTCGGATTGGCATATAGGCCGTGTTTGCGGAGTCTCCTAAGAACTTCTTGGACATGCTCCTGATGTGAAGCCATGTCTTCCGAGTAGGTAAGGATGTCATCTAGGTAGACTACCACAGAAACGTCCAAGAGGTCGGCAAAGATTGTGTTGACAAATCGCTGGAAGGCTGCAGGTGCATTTGTGAGACTGAATGGCATGACAAGCCACTCGTAGGAACCATAGCATGTGTGGAAGGAAGTCTTCCATTCGTCACCTGCTGCAATGCAAACCAGGTGGTAGGCATGCCGGAGGTCGAGTCTGGTATAGACCGTGGCATGGCTAGGTGTGTCAAGGAGGTCTGAGATGCGGGGAAGTGGGTAGCAATCCTTTTTGGTGATCTTGTTCAGCCCTCAGAAGTCAACGCAGAGATGGAGGGATCCGTCCTTCTTGCAGACGAAGAGGACCGGTGCCGCATGAGTGGAAGTAGCGGGACGAATAAACCCGGAGGCTAGGTGTTCATCTAAGAATGCCCAGAGAGCCTCGAGTTCCAAAGTAGAGAGAGAGTACATAGTACCCGAGGGTGGTGAAGTGCCTTCCTCAAGGTTGATCTTCAGGTTGTGCTCATGGTGCGGTGCCAGCGTCGAGGCTTTGCTCTTACTGAACACATCTGTGAACTCGTGGTACTCCTTCGGAATGGCCGAGAGGTCAACGGAGTTGGTGTGGGATGAGGCAGCCCTCAAGCAGCTGTCCTCAGAAGGGATGGTTAGGCTGAAGGATACCAATCCTTCAAGTCGGCAAGCCTTTGTGAATGCGGAATGGCTAACAAACTCGATAGATGGTAGTGGAGGAATGGGAGCCTGGGGCTGAGGTGCTGGCAGAACATCAGATGGTTGGGTGTCGGACAATGGCAGTGGTACCGGTGTAGGAGAGATAACGGTCACACTATGGAAACCCATTATGGAAATATGCCAGATAAATCACAAAACCCCATACGACAAGTAGATATGAGGTAATAGAAGAACCTGAATTTTTACGAAATTTTACGAATTATTATGACTACATACGATAAAATGGAAGAAAGAAAATTAGCAAAAATACTTCAAGCTTAGCATCAACAAGACGGAATTCTCGGGGGAATTTATAGAAAACATTAAACCTAGAATTAGGACAATCGACCAAGATTTGACTATAAAAACAGCCAGAGAACCTCCACGGAAACTACTTTCCCATGTCCGCACACGGAAGTACCATGGAACAAGGATTCCTCAGGAACTAATGCAAAATTCAAAGTCGTGTTTATAATAGGAAATGTAGATGTCCTCCAAACGGACCCAATAAAAGTAATTACAGGGAAAACTACCGGTAAACGACGGAGATATAACTGAAACCCCGGAAAACGAGGACAACGTTTAAAAAGCAAGTGTGAAGAACAACCAGTAACGACCGAGACGAGCTTGATGACCCATTAGAAAGGAAGGGATCTAATCTTAATCCACCCAAATTTTCATAATAAAATGATCACGCATTAATGAGATATCCAATAACGGGAATAGCGACATCAAAAGTCCGGGCTCAGGGAAAAGACGATGTTTACGTAGGATCCATGATTAAAATATACAACGAAATTTACACGGAAATTATGAAAAATAGGGAACTATAGTTATGCAAATTTTCAGCCCAAACGGTCCAGCCGTTGTGAAGTTATACCAACGATGGGAATATAGAAAATCCGCATCATGTTTAATGACATGTGAGGGTGGCAATGCGAAGGGAACTGGCCATCGGAACTGAGATCCGCACTTCAGCAGATTGCGAAGACCAATTTCTGTCCAGATAAGGAAGAGCCCAGTCAAAAACAAAGCATTGAAAGTGCAAAACAACCTTAGATCATGAGGGAAAAATTTGAAATAAATCACGGAAGCCCATATGAAGGATACAAACACCTGCACATACCATAAATCCTGAACAATTAAACAGAAACGGCGCCCGCATATGAACGACTATGG
This sequence comes from Cantharellus anzutake, assembly GCF_015039405.1. NCBI lineage: Eukaryota > Fungi > Basidiomycota > Agaricomycetes > Cantharellales > Hydnaceae > Cantharellus > Cantharellus anzutake. The sequence continues at coordinate 27,863 of NW_024067465.1, forward strand.
GAACGACACATGTGATTACTGAATGTGTGCGCAACTTTTGCTAATTCGACGAATACCGGGAAATAGAACACAACTTTAGTACCATTGGAAAGGTGGGAATAAATGAAAATTTATGATACCAAGAACGTGAAAAACCATCCAGAAACGAATGAGATACAAGGACATGAAGTTAGAAACCTGAAAATGCGTGGGAAGACAGCTTCAAGAGGTCCAGAGCCCTGAATAAAATACATAAAAATATGATATCTTCGAGGACGACTTACTATAACAACGAACAACACATATGGAGGATTAGGATGTGATAATACAATGGGGAATCAGGGGAGATGAACGAAATCCAA
>NW_024067466.1:0-28013 GCF_015039405.1 Cantharellus anzutake
CGTCAAGATGTTCAAGAGCAACTCCTTGTCCCTTAGTGTACGTGCTTCCGAAGTATATGGAAGAGCCTAAACGGGGATACGAGATGATGCGTATGGCATTCCAGCGATGCGGGAATGCCAGATCCAGTGACGAGAACCAGATACATGTGGAATGCCACACAGTGTGTCGATCACTCTTGTGTAGAATATTTCATACCTCCAAAAGTGAGGTCTGCCGAGAAGTCTCACTTTAGCCTAGGATCAAGCCACATTCGGAGTACGGTGCCTGAGGGTCGAAAAGATTGAGGGCGAACTGCTTTGACGAGGAGACAAAGTGCGTGCAGGATCGAGCGCATATCTACAATGAATCTACAATGAAGTCAGGTTGAATGTATTGTTTGAGAGTTAATTATATATCTACAATGAAGTCAGGTTGAATGTATTGTTTGAGAGTTAATTATATAAGCTTTTCCCGCGCTCAAGCCTGTTGGTGGCATCTTGCCATTGCACTGGATAACCTGTGGTGTGACAATAATAACGAATGGAGAGGACGTTGGCATGAACCCATTGCAAAAGACCCCATGCAAAATGGTTGAAAACTGAGAGAGATATGGGGTGTGGCCCATGCCAGCGCGTGTTTTGAGTGTGGGAAAAGTGTCCACGGCCTCATACAGGCTGTTTGATGACTAAAGTTAATAATACGGTATAGAGAGGCTGTTTGAACGAGCTCATTGAAAAAAACTTGACGAAAAACAAACAAGATTTGACAGAGATACGAATGTACATGTGTTTTTGTGTGAAAAAATGTGAAAAAACATCCCACCGCCTCATACACCCTCATTCGCGATGTGCGCCAATAATTTAAATAAATGAGGGCGTTGGTACAAGCATGTACAAAAAAGAACGATGAAAAACGAATGATAATTGACTGAGATACGAATGTACATGGTTTTTTTGTGAAAAAATGTAAAAACATGTCCTACCGCCTCATACGCGCTCATTCGCGGCTTGCACCAACGATAGAAAATGACCAGGGAGGTGGTCCGAGCCCATCAAAAGAAACCCGACGAAAAACCAATCAGAATTGACAGAGATACTAATGTACATGGTTTATTTGTGGAAAAATCGTGCTACTTCCTCATACACGCCGATTCACGACTTGCACTAACAATACCAAATGTAGAAAAAGTGAATCCGGGCCCATTAAAAGAAACCCGACGGAAAACGGTCAAGAACTGAGGGAGATACCAATCCGGTGTCAGCTCCGCGGCTGATCTGTGCGTGGGAAACGGTCCCCAGCACCCTACAGATGTTCTAAAAATATGAAAAAATATTAGGTACCTGCGTTAATAATATTTAGAGTAGCATGCAAATTTTCAAAACAGTTGGTGCAGTATCAAGCGAGATATGATAAATTATTCCATTAAATTTCACTTGGCACCCTCAGGATCGCAAGATATCAGGTTAAGGTAATAATACACATTGTATAGGGCATTGACACGCGCCCGTTAAAAAAAACCCGAAGAGAGACGAATAAGAACTGACAGAGATACAAATCCAGTGTCAGCTCCGCGCATGATCTGTGCGTGGGAAACGGTCCCCAGCACCCTACAGATGTTCTAAAAATATGTAAAAATATTCTGTACTTGCGTTAATAGTATATAGAATGATTCGAAAAATTCCAGGACATTTGGTTCAGTATCAAGCGAGATATAATAAATTATTCTATTAAACTTCACTTGCCACCCTCAAAATCGCGCAATAATGAGCCGGGGAAATAATAATAATTGTAGAGAGTATCAACACGCGCCCGTTAAAACAAACCCGAAGAGGAACGAATAAGAACTGACAGAGATACAAATGTAGTGTCTGCTCTGCGCGTGGTCTGTGCGTGGGAAACGTCTTCCAGCACCTCACGGATGTCAAAAGAAAATATAAAAAAATATGAAATCTTTGCGTTAATAATATATAAGATAGGACGCAAAACTATAGAACATTTGATGCAATATTCAGCGAGATATAATAGATTACCATACAGTTTGTGCATGGGAAATGAGTAAAATCGCCATAACCTCCTCAGGATCGCCGAACGACGAATCGGACTAATAATACAACATGTAAAGGACATTGAGACGCACCTATAGAAAAAAACCCGACGAGAAACGGATGAGAACTGAGAGAGATATGAGAGATTTATGTGAAAATCACGTGTATATGTTCAGTTTAAGGAAATTCACGTGAGTAATGAGTTTAACCTCCCACAACTTTTTCCGCGCACAGACATATGCGAAAAAGTACTAATACCCCCACTCAAAACCGGTTCAAACCCCCCATGGGAGCAACTCTTTTTTGCTCCCATGTGACTTTGGCATGTAAAATAGGTAGATAAATAGATAAAATAGGTAGATAGGTAAATAAAAGTAGATAAATAGCTCATAATAACCGTAAATAGTAATAATAAAATAATAAAAATAGTAGTTGTTTGTTGCTGTATTAGTAATTTTTTTTTTTGGTTGTTTTCACCAATTAGTTATTAATAAGTAATGATAGTATTGTTGTGTTAGTTATTGTTTTTTGTTGTTTTCGCTAATTAGCAAATACAATTAGATAATAATAGTAATAGTGGTGTTGTATTAGTGATGTTTGGTTATGTTTTCGAAATTGGTGTCTACAATAAATGGTTGTATTCTCTCTTTTTCTTTGTATTTCGCTATTAGCATGTAAAATAAATAGGTAAATAAAATTGAATAATTAAAATGTGGAGCAGAATCAAATGAAGGGTTCCATATAAGGTAAAAATTTGAGAAAATTCACGGCAACATGGAACAACATGAAGCAGAAACATCCAAAAAAAATAAAACCAAGGTGTCCTGAATAAAATAAAATCTGAAAAAATTGCGGCAATGTGGGACAACAAAGGAAAATAAATTTTAAAATCCAGAAAATTCACGGCACCATGGGACAACATAGAATAAAAGATAGAAAAATAAAAGGAAGGTGTGCTATATAAAATAAAATCCAAAAAAATTCATGGCAACATGGGGAACACTGTTTTATCAACTTACAAAGGAATTCCATGTGATGGGAGGTGGTTGGGGTGGTGGATTTGGAGAAATGGCCAGAAAATGAAGAAAAACAACAAATAAAAGGGCCTCACTCCCAGTGCATTGCCAAAGAGGGGGGAAAGGCTTTTCTCATTCCTGTGCATGATTCATAGGGCGGGGTTTGGGGCGCAGCCCCAAGGCTCTCCACAGGAGTGGGGTTCGGGGCAAGGCCCTGATGGCCCTCCGCAGGAGCAGGGGTTCAAGGGGCTGGCCCCTTGGTGTAAAAAATAATCAAATGTATCCAGGGGGTTTGGGGCGCAGCCCCAGGCTCTCCGCAGGAGTGGGGCTTGGGGCAACGCCCCAATAGCTCTCCGCAGGAGCAGGGGTTCAAGGGGCTGGCCCCTTGGTGCATAAATAATCACCATATATCTCATTATTTCTTTAGCACATGGGGAACAATGATAACAAGGATGTCGTTGCATGGGGCGGAGCCCCAATGGGGTCTGGGGCAACGCCCCAGGGGGGTTCGGGGCGCAGCCCCGATGCCCTCCGCAGGAGCTAGAGACCGAAGAACGCGTGGGTGTGCGAGGAACGAGCACCCCACGGGTTTAAGGTCTCTAGTATATATCTGGTTTGATCCCGATCGATCGCGGCGGTAATACCGAAAAGATGTACAATTTTCCGATATAGTGCCTATCTCGGCTAGCTGTGTGTACCATCTGCTCCCGTAGATATCCAGAGCAAAGAGAACTAGGTCCAATGAATACACTTGTTGGAGCAAGAAAAGAACATTGCTTGACATTCCAGTGAGCGTTCTCCACTTCTCATTTGGCTGCCCGTGCCGGTTTGACCCTTTGAGCACCGGTAGTTGGCCAAGTACCATACGGACGAAAGCGATAAAATCGCTACTGTGTATCGTGGTCGGAAGCGCCGCCGCATTGGCGTCAGGCCAACCGATCTCGAATGTTTGAACGGCCATTATAGTCATGCGAGGGGATGGTTCCCCATTGCCGGTCGCGGGAATTAGTGTGTACACACATCTTGCTGAGCAATGCTATCAAGCACGGAGTTTGACGCTATGGCCAATCGGAATGACATACACATCTAGGTTCCAGGCGATGACAGCCTTGGCTCGCGATATTTGAAATCGTCCCGCCCCCCGCCCTGACGCGATGAATAAGTTGGAGTTATTCGATGATCAGACAGTCGACCTCTGAGTTTTAATCCTGATATCCCATCTGTGGGAGCTAACCGAGCACGATGGTATCCATTTCTCTCTACAAGCCATTGATTCCCCTATTTCGGATCGTGGACGAGGGCTGGAGAGTAGCGTCTGTCCGAATGATCCTGGATGCAGGGAGAAAACTATTATCGAACCAGCCGCACGAGATCCTTCGCTGTGCATGATTCATTGTTAACAGGGCGAGCCATACGTGCCTCCACAGAGACGAGCAGGTGATAGAAATCATCGCTTGAAGAAGATGTAGTTTCTGTTGAACCGGACCCACGGCGCAATCTCAAGGTATATCAGTCCAGATATATAGCAGCCTCAAGCGTCGTATAGGCTTGAGCCCTATTATAATTGGAGTGAGTGATAACGAAACGACAAACATGATCGCTTTAATGCTATCCAGTCCTAACGGTATGGATTGCGACCTATTTGGACGGCACAAGCTCCCCGTTTATGTATACCCGCTGCAGTTTTGAGTTTGCTTTTGAGCAAGCGCGTGCAAAACCTTCCCATTGACCGCTGGTGTTCACACACGGTCCTGTCCCATCAAATCCCGTGCACAACCCCTTCATCACATTTGCATGTGAACAGTTCCATCTAAGTTCATCGAGGTCCTCGAACAAGCTGAGAGCTCTCATCAGCCGAGGCAAAGCTCCTCGATTACCATCCCCACCTAGCCATTCGGGATTCGAAGGGACTTCGCGGACAACAGGGAAGCGGACACGGTCCCCGCAACATATATCGAGCCTTTGTAAGTTGGAAACGGGACGAATTGGCGCAAGATGGCGCAATAAGGCAGTTATGTCGTCTCCAAACTCACTTTCGTCCTCGATGAATTCGCTGATGAAGGTGAAGGGCAGTTCGAGATGCATGAGGCCAGGGTTCGACTTGTCGAAAGCGATGGATTGGAAGCCTCGTAACATTGAATCCGAATGCCACGGCGTGGTTGAAGGATACCCATGCGGGGCACCCAAAATTCTGAGTGCATGCAATGGGCGCCCATTGGTTATGCTGGTCAGATTGCAAATAGGGACTGCCAAACTTTCCAAGTGAGGAAGGGCGTGAAATGGGAGTGGCGGCATGTCCGCGGTACCAGTGTTCATGAACTCTTTCGGATGAGTGAGTAGAAGATGACGGATGGACGGTTGGCAAGTGAGTGCAGGGAGCAGGTACGGCCAGCACCCGAATGGCACGCCCAGGAAGGAAAGTTGCAGTGATCCAGACACCAAATGTGGCGTGATAGCGTCCGCAAGTTGATCAGAAGGGAAACAAGTGAACGAAGAAAGGTCCAAACGGCTCAGACGAATCGTTTGTGACAGTGCCTTAAGAAGCAATAACGAAATTTCGACCTTATCCTTATCGTGATCCGAGCAACCTAATTCCAGTCCGAGTTGGGACGGAGATCGTTTTCGTGCCGGTGAAGATGTTGCTGGAGTGTTGTCCCGGATTGATAAGAAACGTATCCATCTAGCCCGATTTGGGTCTCGAGCAATGTTTTGCAACCCAACAACCAAATCAGAAAGCGTTAAATCGACAGGACGTGACCACGGCCACAATGGGCGTTTGGCCTCATGGAAAGGTCGCACAACGACATGATTCCATAAATATTGGTGTGTTGCCGCATAACAATCGCGATTGAGAAGTGCGATGGCTCGCTGTGTTGTGGGGTCACAGTATTGCAAAAGGTGGCATATGATGTCGAAGGGAAATATTTTTCGCCCCTTCAATGGATCTCTACGTCTTGTGCTGAGCCCCCTCAAGGTAAGCGACAGTATCCCTTTCTAAGAGGTGATGAAAATGACAGAAAGACGACATCCACGCAAACACTGGTGAGTCTTTGGGGAACAAGCATCAAACAGATAGAAAGTACCTCGTTGCTATCGTCGCTTGCACATGCCCACGAAGAGCTCGAAGAGAGCAGCATGATGGTGCAGGTGGTAACACAGGGGGGCGCAATTTATTCCACCAAGAGAGCCGATGAAAATCGCGGGAGTTGGTACCATTAATGAATCGACTATTCCCAGGCGGGAATACATAGCAAACGTGTGCCTCATCCAAAGTCCATGGAGACTGCTCCCAAATTCGACATGACGCTGCCTAATGCCTCAAACACCTTGGGCAGAAGATCATTTATGAGTGTGACGTGAGAGCTTTCTCTTCTGCTTTAATTGTCCATGGCAGTTCCGATGTGCCACAAGCAGCCGCCAGGGGCGGCGACATGAGAAATCAGAGGTGCTGATGTGGCTCCAACTCCAACTCGAATTCGGCGTGTGGGAGGATCTGGAAGCTGGAATCACGTTCGACTTGAATTTGCGCTCACTTTTTGATCCTGAGCCTGGAAGGCGCTTACACGTTTTACCCTTCCACCTGCATTAACAATTCAGATATATTGTTACGAAGTCATAGAAGCTGAAGTCCTGCCTACAATTCAGCGCACCAGGCAATAAGTTTACGAGCGAATTGACATGGAAGGGAGGAGCGGGTTCGTTGATGAAACAACTGATTGGGCTAGCTGCATATATTCGTGGGAGAAGTCATGAGGCTCAGATCAACTCTGTAGTCTTGCCTCAACTATATGCTGCCAGACTTGGCCGGATTTGTAACTTTAACAATATGTTAGATGTCTATGAGTACTCTCCTATCAAGCTGAGGAGCCCGCTATATATGGAGTAGCGGAAATTGGCTCTTTCTTTAGGAGAGCTGGGTACCTACACAATAGACCCGCCTAGTAAATTGCTAACAACCGAGATCAAAGGAATGCTTCAACAGGAAGCGGAAGCACTAAAGTTTAATTTCCTCAGCCATATAACTATTGTACATTTCTTGTTGCAATTGCGGTGTATCGCCGCTCTTGACATCCAAGCGCCAATCACTGAAGATCCTACGGAACATGCGCAGGAGAGGCCCAAGGAAGCTCGCGATGTACGTTGAGCTCACCGTGGTTAAGACGTACATTGCGGGGGTTCCATGAGAATGAAATTGAAATGAAGATATCGATGAGCCGATGAAAGCGTTCATAAGTTATGTGATCTCATAATGGCCGCCAATGCCAAGCGCTGTGGCTATTATATGAACGTAGCTGTGCTTCATCAGGCCGCACATTAGGTCAAAGGATTACCCCAAGCTATGCCCTCCGAGTCCGGTCAAAGTCAGAGGAGGGAACAGCCTGATCTACTAAAGAGAACAGTTCTGTCCGCGCCAAATATTCGCAGGGAAGGTAAGTAAACAGATAATGTGCCTCGAACCTTGCTCGGGAATCCAGGAAGAATGTCGACTTGTCCTCAATATACTACATAACACTTTTCAATCCCGCTGACAACCTTCCAGATGACGATTTTCCAAATACTGGGTGGTCGATAGGCCCTTGCTGGATCTCACACAGCGGTCATCCAGACACTTGGGAATGAGTTAAACAAGAATGCCTGGGCGGCGAAAAAAGTGAAAATGGAGGTAGCCGTCCCGCTAGAGCATTCGATCTTCCGGAGTTAGCCGGACGGGTTCTTACCCGACGGAACGAAATAAGGCCTATATCCTTAAGCTCCAGAGTGTACGTTCTGTGGAGGACCAGTAGTCTGGGTTGTGCTAATCCACACTTTGGTATAGCACCTTACGGAAGCGTACTTGCTTGCCCATGAGCCATGGAGCAGTCCTCAGATTCCACCTGAATACATCCAGAGCAAGTTCAGCGACCCTCGTGTCATGTTCTTTAGTATTGGCCTCCAGTGGACTTGCTTCCCGTTGCCCAGACTACTATCTCTTCCCCAAGAGATGGAGAGCCAAAGCTCCTGTCCCTTCTTTGGGACATTCGTCGCGCTATTCGTAAGGGCTTGAGTTGCATAGTGAGTTGCATAGTGGTAAAGGACTCAAGTTGTATAGGGGGGCCAATCGAATCCTGGGAAATCAGTCACCCAGCACGAACATGACGCGAGTGATGTGTATAACGGACAACAGCTTGGACACATTATCTCGCTAGCCTCTTAGTGTGTGTGATAGGACCCGTCTGCACCATCAAGTGGAAAAAACTGCGGAGGCTCTGTGTGAGCTCACGGGAAGGTGCCAAAGTGATACATAGGTGGGTATACCCACAACAAGCGATTGGGAGTCCCGCACTGGCTATAGCCTGTTGGGCGTAGACTGGTTGATCTCAAGGAATGCGGGAGATATGTTGGAATCATGATGCCGTTGCAGTGCTGTACACCTCCATGATTGCGTTTGTGTTTGCCACTTTCACGTCCACATCGTCGCTTGCATTCGCCTTCCCTTTCCTCATCCTTGATCCCACTCCGCTCCTACCATCTTCCTCATCCTCATCCTCGCTTTCTTCCTCGCTCTCTTTTTCCGGAGTAGATGGCGCAAGGATGATGACAGGGAGTAAATAATTTCGGCCAAATCCGAGCTTTGTAGGCTTGCAGCCGTACCAGGGCTCTGAGAATAGTGCCTTTTCGGACACCCTCTTGAGCGGTAAAACTCTGCAACAACCGCGATGCTGTTCTATGGTAATTTGATTCAGGGGCCCCAAATGGCGCAAATCGCTCTTGCTAAGGATGCCTCGAGGATACGCAGGACTCCAGCCTCTATGACTTCGCAGCTTTAGATCCTTGAGGACGTCTAAAGGGTGCATTCTGCTATGCTTGACTGCTTCGTCGCCAGTCTGGCCTGACAAAGCAATCGCATGCAAAGCTCCGACAACAACCTGAAGCAGACTCAAGCTTACAACAACGCCCGGGTGAAGACCGATCTGTTTGAATTCACCCACGGTTCCGCGGCTTCGCTGCCATGATATTTTTCTGAAAGGAACAAGTCCCCATCGCAGTCAACGTCGTGGCTCCAAACTCTTCCAAGGTCAGACATGTAATGAATACCCGAAGAGATGGAATCCCAGGGGGCGCAGGGATGCAGATGACATGGATCCTGCGAACTTACCACCAGAACCCACAATTGCACTGGCTCCGCCTCCATTTTTGCTGCCGAATACCACGTTCGTTGCAATTACCTGCGGTGTATTCACCGGGACTCCGGCCTGCCCGACTTCGATGGTGACTAAGAGGTTTTTTTTTCCCGAAAGGGGTATGGCCGGTAGCTTCCACCCGTTCAGATTCTGGCCCCGTCCTCAGTGCAGGCCTAAACTCTATGAAGAACCGCACAACGAGATAATCCACTAGTTGGGAGAAATTGTTCTGGTCTTCTAACTTGGCTTTCTGCTTTGTTGGGTGACAATTGAGGCTTGGCCCTCACATCAAACCAAAACTGCCTGACTACCTATTTGGCTGTATGCCACATCATCATCTTAATTTCTCCAATGTTCCGCTTTCACTATTTAACGCCCCTTTGTCTCTTCAGGAGGGGAACGTGTCGGTGCGACTTCTCTACTCATTCCCAGAATGGATATGCATGAAATCTTTCGGCTCAATTTGATCAACGCGATCTCCGAGGGGTCCGCCTGGCGAAGTCTGGTGGGGTTGGGGATGTATAGCGCCTAACCTGAGGTGCGAATATTACCTGTACGCAAGTATATCGCGTCGACCGAGATTAAAGTCTGACTTTCTTGAATGATTATTAAGCAGGGTGATAGGATGACACCACGCCAATTTCTGAGGTTATGTTACTGGACTCGGCCTTCCCAGCGACAGACCTATAGATCGGGGAACTCATTCTGCCCCGCAGCTACCTCATTCAACGATGCTTACTGCCTGCACGTCGACGTGCAGGAAGTAGTTGCATGGCAAATCAACACACAAAAGCAGAGTTTCAATTGCGGTCACTTGTCCGACACAATATTGTAATAAGCGGGATGGACAGTTCTGGAATTCATTTCCGTGCGATTTTTTGCGATATCATTTCTGTGTCACAGTGAAGCCAATATATCTATTTTTGGTACTTTTTTCACTGTACTGCTTCGTTGTACGGCTGACACCGCTGATCTGGAGTTTCCGAGTCCCTCCCGAATGGGTTACATAATGCGACCCTGTGCTCCCTGACAGTGCTGGCAATCCTAGTCTAGAAGTATAAGCACTAATTACTCCCTGTTCTCGATGCGGGAGATGCCTACTGACGTCGGAGGGTCCGGATCCGGAACACGTGATGAACTGTCAAAACCAATTTCACTGGCAATAAAATGCTCACTCATCGCCATTCAATTCACTCATTTGTCTGGTCGTCGAAATGTAGTCGCCGAAAACTGATATAATCTACTATTCCGCTTTCCTTCCCCCTTCGCTTCCCCCTCCCTTTCATCCTCCCCATCTTTTCTGCCTTCAGCGTTTAGCTACCGCCGATCGTATGGACGACTCAAGTGTCGTACTCCAACTCAAAGGATATAGGGGACCCGGGAGACCGAGAAAATATGACTCTGAAGATGAGAGAAGGATTGCACGCACAGCTCAAAGGCGCGTTCAACGAGCAGAAGCAAGATTGTCTGTGCAATACTTTCCGCTCATTTTCACCTTAAATGCAATGCATCTCATCCTCCTTCCGTTATTTAGGCAACGAAATGCTTCGGTTCCGATCACAGATAGTGGAACGACCTCAAAGTCATCTCCTGTTGGTGTGGAGGCCCGGGTCCCCACTCTGCAACCAGTCGTGGCTCCTCCCCAAGCGCCTTCAACTCCAGTTCAACGAGGGGATCGGCCTTCTGAGCGCAGAGGGCCCGGCAGGCCGCGCAAATATGAAACTTCTGAAGAAAGACGCATGGCAAGGACTTTCCAGACCCGCGCTCGCCGAGAACGGGCCAAACTGTGAGTAGCGCTCATATTTTTTCTCCCAGCGTACCCCTAGCGCTCGTCCACTATCCATTATTACATGGTTCTGGCGCCACATCCAGCCGTGGTGGCGGCTGGCGTGTTAGGGGTCACACGCGACATTTGAGATGCGAACTGACATATTTGGTTTTCGCCCCTCTCCGTGTTCCACATTCTCTCGTTGACCTCCTCCACTTCCCATTGCCTCCCAAACAGACTGGCTATACAACAAAAACAACAGATAGAGGGTCATCTCAATGATAGGGAAAACGTCGTTAAAGATGAGGATATTGATGACACTGGCCCAGGTTCCGCACCCACTGCTACCGCTTTCACACAACAAAATGTGGGGAAGACTCTGTTTCCGTCCCCCCCGCCACGAGAGATTACCGCGTCGCCACTGTCATTAGCATCACCCCGACCGGGACGGGTCAATTTACCCCTTATCAGCCGCCAGTCCACAACGAGTTCCAATGCCAGCACGATGATAGGTCCTTCCACGTCTTCTCGACGCATGTCACTTCAATCGATCCTCCATCCATCGAACGAAGACCCAATGTCGAAATTACATCACGCCACTCCCCCTCCGACACTGCCAGGCGTTGGTGCGGGTCTTACGTCGCCATCGAATGTCGTCCTTCCCCCCTTGGTTCGGTCTCCATACTCTTCATCGCCAGAGATTCCTCGGTACCCAAGTGCTGGGGCAACATCACCGCACTCATCGTTTGGTAATCCCCCCTCTGCGATGAATGGCCCAAGTCCCAACCTCAGGCTCGCCGCAGCTGGGTACCCTCTAACTTCCCCCTTTCTCACGCATTTCAACGCAACTACTGCCTCGCCTTCTCGTGCCATTACTAGTCTGGATGAAGCACTTGCTGAAGTAGATAGGTTGCGGGACATGTACAAAGCCTCATTCGAGTACATCGAGGTTTTGGAAAGAGCCAATGAGGAATTGAGGAGACTTGGGAGTTTGAGTCCTACAATCAGTACGACCAGTGCGGGGACGAGTTTGAGCAGTCGGACGACGACAACGAACCCCTCGATGTCGCCAATTTCGCCAAAGTCGTCCATCAGGGGGTATTGCAGGTGACGGTGAGTCAGCGCCAACTCTGATCGTCCAATCGCCTAACTGAGGAGATGACTTTAGAGGTCGATCATGATTGACAAGTCTAACTTTATCCTAACGAGCTGCTAACGACACAAGGAATTGCATGACTGCGCTGTTATTTCTGACACGGGTGTCGATGAACGGCCAGTCTTGCAAGCCAGCACGCCACAGCCCAATTCTTCGAAGGCTGAACTTTAATGATCTATAAACACAGACAGCCACTCATGTTTCTCCAGCAGCCTGACTGCTTGCTTGCTTCCCAATATGGTTTCCCTCTTCTATCAGTCGCTCGAATTCATGACATCGGTGCCACTCCAATCATCTCCCTATGATCACTGCCGATATGCCCCTCCCATGCATTACCTGCCTGACATGGAATGGTCTGGAACCAACCATCTATTCGTCCTCTATCTTTGCATATATCCACACCTACCTAGCTTATTCCTTCGCTTTCTCGAGCTTGTTGTACGTCCCTTCTCTCGTCCAGTCTTCCGCTGCTTCAGCCTTTCTCCTTTCTCCTAATGTCTCGAATCTGTATTGTACTTGTGGAATCTGTGCCATGGCCCCGTTTTCTTTTCATTCGCGAGTCTACTGTTTCTACATTTTATTTCATGACCAGATTCTTCTATGGTTTTTGGAATATACTTCGCACTTATGCACAAACGCTAATATCCCGCACTTTGCATATTTTGTACCACCCGTGCGCGCGCACGTCGGATTCTTTATTTTCTTCGTCTTTCCATTCTCGTTACGTTCTGTTCAATTGGAATCTGGGGTTGGATCTGATCTGGGGACTGCTCTCCTTTCCGTGGTTTTTGTTTTGGGTGTCTCGTTCCGGCCCTGCTGCACTATGTATGTTGTTCCTGTATTCACTCTAGGTCCATGCAATGCCGGTATTCAATCTCCTCATTGCTCGTACAGGTTATAGTGCCTCCATGCACTGTTGCGCTGCCATGCGTGTTGTGTGGTCTCCTCAGATTCATAGGAAGTCCTCTCTTCTCTCTCCTGACTCACATCGATTCAAAGTCCCTTTCCCGCGCGCTTACACCGGTTAGTGTTCACGACCCCTGCAGTAACTACATATACTCCATCTCGGGACATCCGACATTTGCGATTGCACAGGCGGTCATTGCATCGAGGTCCCTCCCCTTGGTTTGCAGCATGTACTCCTCAACATAGCCCCTCTTCGTAATAGTATTTGATAATCCCTTTATCTCTAATATGTTGTGTGATAGTATTTATGTAGGACATAAATGCCAAAAGGCCCTTGATCAGTCCACGAAACCCGAAATCCACTCTAACCTGTTCCAGTAAGTGCTCTCGATCAGATTACTGAATTTGGACTATCAAAGGTCCCATAATTCACCCCCAAGATTTGATCCCTGCCCGGGCTGGGATCTTGCGATACTGCTACAATTCATTTCATTCCCTTTTCATTGACAGCCGTGTGACGACCGTACAGTATGTAGGAAGTCGACGGCGAAGAGAATAGTAATTTGTGCAAACATGTGTATATGAAATCGAGTTCCTTTCTTTTCAAATCAGAGGATTGGCAACTTGGGAGTTTTCAGCACTACTTAGTGGCTGTACACCCTGTTGTCGGAAGCGGTCTCGGGACAGCCAACTGAATTTGGTATTTTACATAGTCCCTGTTACTTAACGCCGGAAGCAGATTTCAGTTTGCATTTTTTGACAGCGACAGATATGCCTAATGTGGGAAGAACACGGACGACGGCGGTTGCGCATGTTGTTCAACATGTAAGTTACATAATTGTAGCGAATAATTCTGCTAGCTTGGTGGGCTTGGTGATCGCGGCGTCGGCGCTTGCCTAGCTAGCTTACCGCAAGTAATGAGGCGGTGTCTGTAAGCGTGACGCTAAGAGCCGAAGAAAATAAAAGCTACACCGCCTTCAATGGCAGCAGATTTCGGACTAGACTTTGAGATAGCCGAGGGGGAGCTTGGGGTTTTGTCCCCCAAATCGTCAAGGATTTACCCTACCGCGTTACCAGATTCTCGGGTTGAATCCCACCTGGCTGTGCGAATTTCCATAGTGTAACGTAATGCATGCGAGGATCCTCACGTTCGCACTGTGCTCTCCATTGTGCTGAAGAGGGTGATGGAGGGGGGGCTATATCTGGATGTGCCACGTGCTGAGTGGGGTTTGCTCGATCTGAGTCTCTGTGTGTGCACAATGTGAGGAACGTTGATTGTTGCACATATTGGCCCATCATCGGCGACCCATCTCACAACACCGTCGTGGGCATGGGATGAAGGAGGTAAGATAGGACCATTGGGGGCTGATATCGAGATGGCACAGCTACATCTTTGATATAGCAATGCTCAATTGGGTCTTTGCTACTATCTTAGGATTGCGCGCGCGATCTCTTATATGCAACTTATGGTTCGCCGCTCTAAAGTCGAATGACTAATGCGGACTGAATTATCCGATATGTATACCGGACCTCCGCACTAGTTGATTGATTCGCGAGGCGGAGGTGGCACGGTCGGCGGAAAAGTACCAAGGACGAAGGATACGCAGGGCTGCATGTGCCGGGAAGAAAAAGTATACTAGAACGAAATGGGAGATAATCTAAAGGTGGCCATGGGGGGGGGGGGGTAAGAGAACTACAGCTCATGGTAAGGACCGTTAATCTATGGCCCGGAGTATAACCGCCGTAAGGACCAAAAGATTGGCATCTAATTTGTTGAAGGGCCCACTCAGCTATGTAAAGTGAAAGGGAAGGATCAATCGAGTGCGAAGCTGAGAAGGGAGTGGGGGTTCTTGTATTCGAGAGATAATATACAAATAGGGGATGGAGAATCTGGAGTACATATATATAATATATACGTACATGTGAGAAACGGCAACTATGTGAACGAAGGCAGCAGTACTACATGTACAAAGTAGTAGGGAATGAAAGACCAAATTTTTGAATGACGCTTTGAAGGGGGGGGTACAGGGTACAGGTAGTCATTTTTTTTTACAAATCGGCAGATCGGAGAATTGAACGAAGGTTGGAGTGAGAGGCACGATGAAGCGAGCGACAGGTGAAGGATAGGACATGAGATGAGGTGCGACAGGGAGCTAGGGCAGCATATCGTTCGGGGCAGAATGACCGATGGACGGCATTTCTTGACTGTCAGGAGAGTTGTATGAATGGGGGGGGGGGGCATCGGTAGAATAAAGGAAGGAAGCCCTGGAGGTTGAGTGCAACGTGCACAATATTTCATGCATGATTCGTTGGACTCGCCGGGAAAGAGAAGAGAAAGCGATACTGCATATGCCGGTAGAGCTGGAAGGAGCGTGAAGAAAGGAATAACACGAGGCAGGTTTGATGAAATGCAAAGAGTGTGGTAATAGAATGGTCAGCCCGCTGAAGTAGCCATAAGCGGCGACGACTCATGACGCGCCACTTCGTCCACATCCGGATCTTGCGGAATAAGAGCCAAAAGATCCCTCATGGTCCTCTTTCCCCATCCATCTTCCTCCGTATCGCACACCTGGTCTTGATCGCTGCAGTCATACGGCGCCACTATATCCTCCTCACTTGCAAGATCACCAAACAACTCCCACTTGCCCTTGCCCCTTTTCTCCTTCCACCGCATGAGCGCATCCCATTCTTTTTTCCTCGGATGGTCAATGTCTACCTCCAACTTATCCCGCGACCGCTCTCCTTCCTCTGAAACCCTGTCGACCCTGGTAATTGAAAGGAGTGTTCTGATATCAACATGCCCTCTTGTTGTCGGCATCCGATGCGCGTACTCGCATCGGATCCCCGGTCCAAGAATGAACTCCCCTCCTAACTGCTTGATATCACCGGCATTCCCCAGGGGCATTTTCATGGCATTCCTCAACGCCATTCCAAGGCCGCCAACGGGACCATGAACGACATATGCACCCTTTTCCGATTCAGGTCCCCCGTTGATCGTACAGCGAGTCATACCAAGCGCGCGATACAACTCGCGAGAAGGATCGACATAGATAGGATAGGGGCACTTGAAGACATTTTCTGTTGATATTGGGCCAATAAAGAACATTATCAAGACCACAAGCGCCGTCTGACTAACCTTGATATGCTTTAGCAAGTTTGTGTGAGCCATTACTAACGATGATAAGCTTTACACCAGCCTTATCGAGCTTAGCCGGTGGGGCGTTGTCCACGATACTCCGCAAATAATCCTGACAAAACGGACACCTAAACGACAGTTATCGGCAATGACCGATTATCACAACCCCTGAATCTTTGGTCGACTGCCAGGCGAAGAAGAAACAGTGCACTCACCAGAAATGCCTAATGAAACAACAAATAGTCCTCTGCTCCTCGAACAGGCTCCCAAACTTAACCTTCTTCCCTTCCGTATCGATAACCTCCATTTGCGCTGCCCTCCACACCTGCGCAGTGCTCAACCCCTCCCACTCATCAAACTTCTCCTTCCTCTTCCCTTCTTTCTGACCCTCCTTCGAGCCACCTCCAGACCTACCAGATAACCCTTGCTCCCCAAATAGCAGACTCCCACCTCCAGATGACGAGCTTCCTCCTGCAGCCGCCACTTCCAAAAGCACCCCGCTCTTAGCCTCAGCATCCGCATTCGGATTAAGGATAAGCGTCCACGGATCACCGACACTACTTACCCCTCCCAGACCCAAAGCGTCATCGAAAAGCGTCAGATCCTCCAACGTCCTCGAGAGCCGCCGTAGTTTATCGAGCGTGTGAGAAGCATCGGGTGTAGGAGGGGAAGAAGCGCGTGTACGTCCAGATCCTCCTCGCGGTCGTAGATAAGACGGAATGCGATGGCTGTAAGTCCAAGCCGGATATTGTCCTCCACCTGAAACCGTATTCGAACGTCCCTTGATCCCAATCCTACCTGTTGTAGGCAAAGATACCGTCGATCCCGGCATACCGCCATCCCGGAACTCCGATGGCAAGGGCGGTAGTGGAGGGACAGGACTATCCTCACTCCCCTCCCTTAAACTTTTCCTCTTCGATTTGGCAACCCCTCCGAGGGTACTCATCCATTCACCACTAAATAGACTACTGCCTCCACTCCCCCTTCTCGATCTTCTCATATACGAAGGTGGTACTCCGAATAGCGAATCCGCACCCCCTTCAAAACTCGCAACGGTACTGTACCTACTACTACTCGCCCCAGAAGTAATACTCATCGTATTACCCTCCAACGAAGTTGCAGTGGTAGGTCGCGAAAGGGTTGTACCGGCGGTGCAAGTTGTATGAAATCGAGCGGTATGAGCGGATGTGGATGTAGCGGCAGAAGGCATGGGAAGAATAGACGACGGCAACGAAGCTGGAGCGAGCTGTGAGCCGGTTAAAGTGGGACTAGTCGTCGAAGGGTGTCTCCTATCATTGCTACGTTCCACAGCTACTATCTCTGTCGATCGCAAGGGCAAGGAAGGGCGAGAATCATAGACAAATGACGTGATGGAGGGGGGAGAGAAATCCGTGGTCGAGGGGGACGAAGTAGCGGCTGGAGCGGTGGAAGGTCTTTTCTTCTTCAGCCTTCGATGCGTCGAATCTGAGCCGGGAGGCGTAAAAGACGACGGAGGTGGAAGAGTAGAGAGAGGAAGAAGTGGCGAAAGTGGTGAAATGGGAGAGGAGGAAACGGACGTAGGTGCCGTCACGAACCTTTCTCCCTCAGCCTCAAGCACAGTAGGCGATCCAGCCTCCATCGAAGCCCCCGCACTACCTTTCTTATCCAAAAGGTTGTTCTCGCTGAAGCTGAGACCGAAACTCAGGCTGCTGAGATTTAGCTCAGCAGGAAGGGGCACTACAGGAGGGTCTGAAAACTTTGGGGATCGACTCAGACTCGAGAACATATCGTACGTCCCTGTCCCTGCTGCTGGTTTCGGTGGGAGAGAGACCGATTCCTCCTCAGCTGGAACCATTTTGATTTACATCCCAGGCGGTCAGTCAAAAGCCCGCGCCGCGAAAAGCAAATGATGAATGTCATTCCGTCAGCAAGGGAAAAGCACAAATGCAAACTTACAATACTTACCCTTTCCCTCCGATTTCCCCCTTCCAGCGTCGACGCTCTTCCCCCTCCTAAAGACAATCGCGGGAACATGAACTCTGAACGAAGGTGTCCCAGGTCTACTCCCTTTCTTCCCTTTCTCCTTCCCACCCTCCATTTCACTCTCAGTCGACATCGACTTTGCCGGTGAAGAGGAGGGAGGGACAAACCGCATATCTCCACGTAACAGCCCACGAGTTAACCTTTTGGATGTATTAGTAGGGGACGTAGGACTTGGGGGGGGAGTAAGCGAGATGGAGTGAGGATACGGTTGGACAATGTGTTCCGGCGAGGGAGTTCGAATGGATAAGGGTGCCGGAGATCGAAGTACTGAGGTGGTCGCGGGCGATGATGTAATCGGAGATATTGGGGAAAGAGGCGTTGTTTCGCTTGAATCATCTTGAGTGCTGTAGGCATACACACCCGTAGCTGTACTTGCGGTTACGGCCGTGCTTGAAGGCGAAACAGCAGTCTTTAAGGACTCAGTCGTACCACTACTCGTGGAAGTAGACGAAGGGGCGCTGAGAGCCGATCCTAGCCCGCCAGAACTAGCCGAGTTGGTAGGTGTATCCAGAGTCATTGTAGTCAGAGTCGCTGAAGCAGCATGAATTGGATTCGGAACGAGATTCAAAGAAGTCGAAGTCGAAGCGAGTGCCTCTGAGGTATCGGTGGTAGCGGGAACATTCGATTTTGGTCCAGGAGGTAATGCTCCAAGAACAGCATCAACTATAAAAAAAGTAGAACACATGGGCAGACGTCACAAAAGTCGACACAATCCACGAATACATCATCCATTCCGCATTAGAGCAAATGCAAAAGATAATAATAGAAGAAGAAGATCCAAATAGTCAGTTACCGACAAACTCCCTTGCAGGCATTAAACTCACCGATCTTCCCATCCAAAAGCTTCACCTCAACCCTCTCCACACACGCTGGTACATTCTTCTTCTTAACATGATGTCCCCCTCTCACATCTCCCACATTAGCGTTACTAGAAGATGAGGAGGCAACCACAACAATGGGACCCGCCGCAAAGGGATCGACAAACTCGCTAGGAGGCCATTGACTCATTTTCCTATACCACATTCTTCCTTTATTCCCATTTTCTCCTGCTATGATTGTAGAAGAGGAGGATGTGGATGTGGATGATGCGTCGGTGATAGTAGATAGGGCAGGTTCGAGGATGAGTGGACTTTGAGATGGAGAGTCTGCTGGGATGGTGATAGTTTGGTTTTCTATTGTGGTTGCCTTTAAATAGGTGGGAGAGGTTGCAGTGATTGTGGAATCAGACTTTGTAGTATGGATGGAGGAGACAGTATTAGAGCGACGGGGGAATGGATGTAGATCCTTTACGCGCAATGAAAGCGGCATTTTCAGCTCTTCGTCTTCCTCAGTGATAGTACAGAAAGGGTTTGTAGCAGTAAGCGGCAACAAAGATGAAGTTCTCTGCCTAGCGTGGATTTCGTTAGCAGCAGTGGTAATAGACGATCGTTCCCGGCAGCAACAAGGTATTTCAATACAATGATGACAGCCACGGCCAAGATGGCCTTGGTGGTCTAAACTTTCTTTATTCCTTGATCGAGGACGGTCTGTAGGGTGTGCCCAAGCGGTACTTGATCTCTTAGTGATAGTAGTAGAAACAGAATTAGACGATGGGATCGGTAAGGTGACGATATCTTTCTTAGGATAATTCGGTTGTTGTTCGTTCTCGTCCTGCGATTTCGAATTCGAGTTCCCGGTGGTAATAGTAGTAGAAACAGCAGTAGTAGTGTCAGTGTTAGAAGAGGCTAGTAGAACGAATTGCCTGAAGCGAAGTTGGTCAAGGGAGAGGAAAGGGTCGTGAGCAACGTGAGCTGGATAGAGGAATGCCTGCAGCCTTCGTTTAGTGAGGGTAGTAGTAGCAGTGGTTGTTGCAGTAGCGGTGGATGAAGGTGAGAAAGCAGAAGACAAAGGAGGGAGGGAGTCGGTAGGCGAACTAGACTTGATTCCTTCCTCATGGTGCTGTTGATGTATAAGCCCACGACGGTGGAGGGGCGCGTGTATACGCGCATGCTTTTTCCCTTTACGAAGTTGATTTTGAGGGTGTGCACGCGTAAGACCACGAGTTGCTGCCACCTTCAGATTCGAGGCGGAAACGTTATTATTGCTGGTACTATAAACGGATCTATAAAGGGTGTCGATGCATATCCAAAGTTAGAAATGGGCCGCGACCCATCGCAACGGGTTGGTCATACGTTGTCACCCGATTTTTATGGTCAAGATTATCATTGCAGACATTGTTAGATTTAGTCGCGGGCAGATAGCGATACGAATCGCTCGTGTGAAACGCATGTAGTGAAGATTGAGAGGGGGTGCGAGAAACGCGTGGTCTACTCGTGGCCGATGAAGTAGAGCTAAGGCTGACAACGGTGACGTCTGAAGCTGGTTGCTGCTTCAAGCCACCTGCAGCAGCGGCAGTTTCCAAGCTCATATCACCGTTGCTTGAGTTTTTATCTGATATTGTCTAGACTGCGACCGAGGCTGTCTCCGTCGACGAGATGGAACGAGAGGCGAGGAAAGAGGTTGGCATGGAAGAGGGGTTTTTGAAGGACAAGTACCAGACCCTTCCCTTTGCTACAACTACAACCCTTGTTCGAAGTGTTCCTGCAGAGATACATTGCACCCCAAGCCACTCGAATTCAAGCTCAACTCGGGCTCTGACAAATGATGGTCACATGACTATTCAAACCTCCTATTTTGAAATGCGACGTCGACCCGATTACCACTCTCTTGCCATTCAGGGGAAAAGGGAAGCCGAAATAGCCGAAGAGTCTTCTAGACCCACACAAACTGTCACTCTCAATAATTCCTCCAGACTACGGACCTGTCATGATGATACCTCGTAGGCAGCTCACCAGCCTCTGTTGGAATAGAGGTACCTCGTACAGACCCCCGAATCAAAGCCATCGCCATGCAGTCGACAAGCCACAATCCATCCATCACGACTTGGACAGACATCGAACACAGGACTATGCGTAACTGTCGATAAGCGCATCCCTCATCTCCCCAATAACAGCACTGCTCTGCTGTCCCTGAAGCTCTACATGTGCAAGAGGATGATTAGCTTCCACACTTGCATAATGGCCCATTTCACATAACCTCGCCGTGGTATGCGAAAAAGGACAGATTTCAAAAAAAAAAAAAACTCACTCAAAGTAGCCTCAATGACGCTGATTTCAGTCGCAGTCGTCTCTAGCCCTGTAAACGCACACCAATCGTTCGCAACTAGTCCGGCACCAATCACGTCCGATCCTCGGTTCACCGTCCCGGCCTGAAATACAACCGAAAACGAAATTGTCAGTGAATGTAGGACGAAGAAAGGAAGAAACTCTCATGTGAACGGCAACGTCCCACCATTCGTTGATTCACGATCCATCGGACGGGGCATCCAGACAATGTCATGTTACCCCAAACCGAAAGCGAGGTAACGAAACAAAAACTCCCGACACTCACCACCAACGGAACCTGCAACAAGGCAGACAGCTCATCCTGATCCTGAACGCTCGTTTTTGCATGAACCAACCCTCCCTGATTTGTAATACAGCAATAGCTCCCCACGAGCACATTATCGGCCACCGTCTGTCTAAACACTTCGACTTTCAACACATCCGCTATGATCTCCTCTGTTTCGCGATCCACATCTGGATGAACGAGTGCAACATAGTCATTACAAGCTATCACGTTCCCTAGTGCTGAGAGTCGTTCTTCAACACGTTGGATAGCTACGCTATCTGGGAGGGAGTTTCGGAGGTGTTGGAGTTCTTGGTCGGTTGTCGAGAAAGGGACTAGGAGACCGTGACGGTTCCCTGTGTCGATAATCGAGGAATGCATGCGGAGAGCGAAAGGATTAGAGGCATGTTATGCCGTCAAAGGTTATTCGTACGAAGCCATATGAGCAGAGTTCAGTGTGTGAAGGAGTCAACGTATGGGATCAACACACGAAAAGACGATGGCATTGTGACTGACCAGCTGTTAACCGCCCAATGATTCTTGTCCCTCCGATCGTCGTATGAACAATTGGGACCACATCTCCCAATTCTGACTCGAACGTCGAGTAGAAATTCATAGAGCCTCCAACTGCTACGAGACAGTAGCTACATCCGAGTCCCGCGCACGAACATTGAGATCCAATTCCAAGTTTGAGTCATAGCTAATCGGTCAGATCGTGGAGCACACAGAATAGAAAGATCTGCTGTACCCACCTATTCGTAAGTTTGGCGAAAACTCCAATATCTGAACTATTCTCAAATTGAGTACCTAATCAAAGGAGGATCGGATCATAAAATCCTCATTGTGAATGCGAGGGAGGCAGAACGAAAGGTCGAGCCGATTTTCGGAAAAGGACTTACGGACTGCCATGTCTTTTTATTTTCTTGTTCCTGAAAGTGTGGGTGTTGAGCTGGAAAAGAAGCGATTCCTCTAAGGTCCTTTTTTCGGTAGTTGAAATGGAGGCGAAGAAAAAGATCCCGCTCCGGCACTCCTGTTACCAGAACTCAAGTCAAGAAGATGATCCGAAAAAGAGAAGATGGATTCGAACCAAACCCGCTGGGGTGTTCTAAGCTGCTAGTGGCTATATGCAGTGGGCAATTACTGGGAGTCAAAATCGATGGATCGCTCGTTTTTATAGACTCGTGACCGAGTCACAGTTTTGAGTCAATATTATGGTTTTACACATCGGGAGCGACACTAACCAAATGTGGTAGTTACCTTTGCGGAGGATCCCGAAGTATTCCCCGCTCGTCTGGGCGATTTTCACATCATAGCGGTCAGGGTTCCCATGGGGAGATCATTCGTGCCTTATCGAGCTAGCCATGGAGGAGCTTGCGGCTGCGTCGCGGGCTTAGGACTCGCCGCATTTTGAGTTGAAGGTCTGCTCAATTTGCACAAATCTTGGTGGGGAAACTGGAAAGAAGGGCATATCATGTGAAGAGAGAAGACATGGCCGCAGCGAGGTAAGGCGCTCGGCGATCTCGCATGATTGCCCGTGTGGCCGCGCCTGTATTGCTGTGGCGTCGATGAGGGCGTGACTGACAGCGTATGAGTATGAACGGCAGGATCCTGTAGTGCCAAAAGTTGTGTCGTTGAGGTTGGCAGACCGTTCCGTTCATTGGCTCTGGGGGCCAGAATCAGTGTTTGCTCGCCTATGCAAGGAAGCGATAAACGGTCGCATGGCTCTTCGCGTCTATCCCTTCGTCCCTGCTGCAATCTTGAATCCTGGTCCCGCAGTCCTTTGACTGGGGCTGGAGGGTACTACGCGGAGCCAGAACTCGCCCCTCTGTGATTTTCAACTCGCGAGAGCCATGGTCTGACTCTGACTTATTGCGGTTTGTTCTAGGTCGTAGTGCTTCACTATGTTTTCAACCGAAACCGTGCTGAGAGGCGGCCCTAGAGTGATCGCTGTAAATTTATGATTTTTTACAACTGCCTTCAACTGCGGAGGGCAGTCGCTGTATTCAAGTAGAGCTTCGTGAGGTTGCTAGGCAGGGCTTTGTCCGCATAGTCAATGAGATCAATGAGTACCAACACTCCTTGAAGGCTCGTTATGGGTCCGCTGTTCTGGGACGGGGCCCACTCACTTCTGGTGTGCCTGGCTAGAGCGGAGAGAGGGGCCCAATATCCCGGTCGGCATAGTGCCGCGAGGTGCTTTGGGAATCGAAGGTGTGAAAGCCCTTCAGATGGACTTCATCATATGCGAAAATCTCTGATCAGCAGCTTCTTCGGCGGGATCTT
The DNA here is from genome assembly GCF_015039405.1 of Cantharellus anzutake. Taxonomy (NCBI): domain Eukaryota; kingdom Fungi; phylum Basidiomycota; class Agaricomycetes; order Cantharellales; family Hydnaceae; genus Cantharellus; species Cantharellus anzutake. The sequence goes on from NW_024067466.1 coordinate 23,897, forward strand.
AGTAGACTTCAATTGGGGTCCTTGACGTATTAATTTCAGCCATTTTTGCTCCATGAGGAACTTAATTTGATTGCGGGAGTTCTTCCCCTTCAAGTTTGTCAAGGTGGCCAAATTCCGATCCCGGATATTACGCCCCACTTTTGGTGTTGTTCCCAACATACATGCGCAGCAGCATGTGTCTTTAACGCAATCTCGACAGCTTAAAGCAAATTGTCTCTGTCTCCTTCGTCTGTGCATCATAGAACAAAACTGTGCTTCGATATCCGGTAATTGCAACTCGGGGTGGCCATGTTGACAACGCCACCACCGCCGATTCTTACGTGGTGATCCAAGAACTCATCATACGGCAACATTAGCTTGTATAGAGTTATTAACAACTTGGAGCCGAAGTGGGTGCTAGGATGCGTTCGTCAATTCGTGCACATCATGAAAAGCTTCGCCATTTCATTGCAACTCGAAGGAAACAGCTTGTTGATGCTCAGTTGCTACGTTTATGCAAGGTGAATATGAAAAGGAAAACACAGCCCTCAGGATCTCCATGTGGTTACCCGCCACGGTGCTGACCAGCACACTGTTTGGCTCAGGAATCAAATGGGATTCGGGATGTCTTCAGGGTGATATGCATCGGAGACACCTAGACGATGAAAGGTAGGAAAGATCTCAGGCATCAATGAGAAGCCCTGTTATGATTGGAACCCATGCGAGTGTCCGCACAGCTATCGTTCGCTGCCAAAAATAAACTAGGACGCGAGTCCGGTGGTTCCATCAAATCTGATCACTTAGTGTCAAAGTGTCGTGTTCACACTAGGTTATGCCAGGCGTTATATCAACAGAAAGTGGGACAGGTAGACGGCGAGAAGAGTTCATTATATACATCCAGGTCCACTTGCTACCCTCGCCAAAGTTGCCGGTTGGTGCCCCTAGTCTCCGAGGGATGACTCCGCCTTCTTCGTCTTCCCATTCCTTGCAAGTCTCTTCAAAGAAACGGCCATGCTGGCAACGTCAGACAAACCCCTTCTCCTCTTCCCAGTGGGTGCCGGGGATTGCAGGCGCTGTATCTGGGACGAACTTGCAGATGCTTCGTGATGGGTAGTATCAAGCGAGTCCTTGGGGACAATGTTTGCGGATGGATCGAGAAACGTTATGAAGGGCCTCCGTACCTTAGGAGTCTGAGATAGCACAGATGAGCTGAAGGTCGGAGATGGGCCAGACTCAGTAGATGGATTCTTGACGCGGTCGCTCCTGATCCTACTTGGCAGAACTGGCTTAGATGGGATGTCGGTTAGATCCAATGACGGTTCAGGAACAGGTTCGAATTTCAGAGGCTCAGTCATACTGGGCCCAGCTTGCGAGGACATGTCCAGCTCATGAGACTGGGAGTGCAGCAATGAAGACACGGGAGGTTGGGCACCAATAAAGGTGTCTATGGGATCAACATTGTTCGGTGCATCTCTCGGGCCAATACTTGATTCAATGGATGGATGAGTTAACAGGTCTTGAGATGCAAGGTGAAGTTTAGCTTCTGTGAACAAAGAGACGCCCGAAATGCGCGTTTTGTGTCCCGGTTGAGCGGCCATTGGTTCATCGGGAGTTGAAAATGACTTTGTTATGGACCATGAGCCAGCACTTATGTCTGAGTCTTCAAAATAATGATCGAGCATTTCTGAAACGGGCAGGTACATATCCTAATATATAGTCAACATCTTTCAACAATAATTGAGAGTGGATGTCACTGACTTCTTCACTGACTTGAGGAACCGAAACTTCCGGAGTTTTATGCCCTGCGAGCTTGTTTCCGACTTCTGTGGCTCCGAAGTCTGGACTGGCGGTATCGAAATCAGAGGCGAGGGGCTCAAAAACTCCCTCGCCCTCTTTTGCCTCTTCTTTCTCAGCTAAAGATTCATAAGAGGGAGTTCGACGGATATTAAGGATCAGCAGAGGTGTGTTGACGATCAGACCGCGACGTTTCGAGGGATCCTTTATGGGACTTGGAGGCTGGAAGAAAATCGACGGGGGAGAATCAGCATGAGAAAGTCCATCTTCTTTAAGTCCAGTCTCGAAGACCTCAAAGTCTGACTGAATGACTCGGAATGGATTTGGGCTTGATGGGTTCTCATCGGCAACGTCAGGAGGCTCAAGCTGAGGATCGAAAATGGAAACGTCGGGCACTTCAGGAATCCAAGGAGGTCCTACAGATGGTCGGGGCACCTTCTGGCTTGAACTCTCTCTCTGCCTCCTGACAGGCTTACCCTTTCGAGAACTGGAGGTTCCACGCGCCTCTGACTTCGCGGACCGGGAGGGCGAAGAAGTGGGACTTGGGCTGTAGCAATCTCTGCGTTTCTTGGGGGGAGTAGGATTACCGGAATCTGCACTGAAGACATCAAATTGTTGAACTGAGAGGCGCGACCGTTTAGGACTCCGATTCGAGCGGATAGGACTAGACTGAGATGTATTTGAGTTTGACGCATTGGAAAGTGTCATAAGCGGAGCACTCTTATGCGCGAGGGAACGGGCCTCAAATTTTCGCTTCTTTTTCTCTTCCGATAGCAACAACATAGTCTTAACTTTCTGACGCGCAAGAATATCCGCCTCGATGGGTCCATTGTCCCTGGACTCTGTCGATAAAATAGACGCCATCTGTAGGTTAAGACTGTCTGTGTGAACAAAGATCCCTTGGGCTGGATGAGGAGAGAAGCGGAACGGGTCATCATGAAACATTGTAGACAGAAACGACGGCGAACGAGCAAGAGACAAGCCATGGCTGGGGGGACTAGCAGTGTGTCGAAGGTAGGGAAGAGATGCAGACCGACGGCGGATGCGGCTCAACTGCGTGCTAAGGGATTTCCGAGGAGTCGAAGCAGAAGGTGCTGGGGCTGTTTTCCATGTTTGGGTCGCTGGACGTGTAGAATCAGACACAGATACAGAAGCCTTCTTAGGACTAGGAGACAAGGAACGCCAGCCTTTTTTAGAGGAGGAAAATAAGTTCATCTTCTTAGGAGAGAGCGACGACGAGCTTCGAATCATGCGAAGGAGAGGTGAGCCACTCCGTGTTCGCGCTCGTGAAGAGCGGAAAGGGCTACCGCTGTCCAGTGAACTCTCGTGGTAGCTCTTAGGTCGCTTTGGAGAGGCCATCCTAAACCTAGTCGAAGACCAGAGGATTTGTGGCTATGCATCGGAACAGACTCTGAGGGCCGCCCTTACATAGCGTCAGAGGGAAGAGCGCTATGATCATAGACATTCTCCTATATGCTGTGACTGCTTTGCATGTCCTTCTTGCTCCCTACACCAAGGTGGAGGAGAGTTTCAATTTGCACGCTCTGCACGATGTCTTAATGTATGGTGTGAGCTTGGAGAACTTGTCAAAGGTTCGTCGTCTCCTGAGGATACGGGTGAATCCAAAAGTGATGGCATACTTGCTCTGGAGTATGATCACTTTGTCTTTCCGGGCGTGGTTCCTCGAACCTTTATTGGAAGCCTGATCCTTGCGACTTTGGTCAAGCCTGTGCTATTTTTCGCCAACGAACTTGGCCTTTTACGTTCTAAATCCAGTATCCAGGTCGTTGGCACGTAAAGAATCTGGATTTCTATCACTTGCGTTTAATGCAACATTCCGCTATGCAGCCCGGGTTGTCCTTGGATTAGTGAATGCCTATGGTTTGACCCTCGTTCAACGGGCTGTGTCGAGGCAATTTGGGCGGAAAGTTGGTTCGGCTTTCCTCATAACTAGTCTCACTCAGTTCCACCTACTGTTCTGGATGAGTAGGACGTTGCCGAACACGTTTGCGCTATTCCCTGGTAAGCATTTCCCCGTTCGTTGATTGGTAGGAGTAATAAGCTTGCAGGAACGTAGTCAATATCGCGTCGAGCCTCTTGATAAGATCATCCCCATCAAAACCCCATGTTTCGCTCCTCGCGCTTGCGCTGTTGATGGCCGCGGCTGTGATTTTTCGGGCAGAGCTGGTTCTGTTCCTGGCGCCTTGGGCGTTGCAATTACTTCTCACCAGAAGAAACTCTTTAATTTCCCTCGTAGCAACAGGCATATCGGCAGGGCTTGCCGCGCTTTGTAAGTTGATCGCTTGCTCGGCTTCATATTTGAACAGGCATTTTCAGTCGTCAC
>NW_024067467.1:0-27809 GCF_015039405.1 Cantharellus anzutake
CAGATTAGCCGACGCATAAGTGTTCCAATTCCACCACGTACTACAATCCCATGTTGATCCCTGATCCCTGATCCCTGAACATGCACGGCTTTTCCCAAAACTATCTTTGAAGAAGGTCCAACACCACGAACTTTAAGGATTGGTATCCCCTCTGGCCCCTGGGTTTATTATCTTATCCTATCTTGTTCTCTTTCCCCTATCTTTGATCCCCTTCCCATCGTGAGGGTTGATGATACCATATATTATAGTTCCCCTTTACGACTCACCCCCCTCCAACCCTCCAAATGAGCTGAGCGACTCCCGCTTTTTTCTCATATCCATTTCTCCTAATTCCTACTATTCAAGCCAGTACCCATATATTCATACATACCCTGTGGCGCTGACCTTACTGACTGTCCAATACAGCCAGTAACCGATTATAAAGTAATTTACACGGGAAGAACCCTACTCTGCAAAACAAGCTTCAATTTTTTTACGTTTACATATTTATCTATCATCGAGGGGTCGCTGATTGCTTGGGGTGAATTGCACTACTAAGCTATAGATTCGATAAGCTGGCCATGATAGGTGGCTATAAGCTAACTGAACCCATTCTGACAGATCTGGCATTTCGGACATATATTTCCTGAACACAACTTCTGAACCGTTCAAGTTCATCGACTGGAATTACTAGTACTGGCTGGGCCGGAACATTTCGAGGGCCCTTTAACTCGTTTAACTGACTTGATCTTGATGACGCGCTTGCGGCGTTGACACCTTGGACCGGTGTACACCCAACGTACGCGTGCAATGCATGCCAGTGTCAGCACGCGCGCACTATCATGCTCGTCTTGAACCCTGCATGCATGCGTTGCGTATATATATGCAGGTAATAACTGTACACGGTAGTAACGACATGCATGACCAGGCTCCCTGGCCTGGGCCCGCCGCCTTACAGGGTCTTACTAGTGCATCTAGGCAGTCTGTTCAACCCACCCGCACGTGCATGTATATATATGTATATCGATCTCTCACTCAGCACGCGCGGACAAAAGCTCGACAACGATCATCATCATCATCACAACAACGCAGAAGGGTATTTGCTTACGGCAGCAGTACTACTATTTTGCGTTCTCAATATGCATATTATCTTTGGTAACAGGCGTACACACACACGTGGGGGGGCCAGTCCCTGCCACGATCGAAGGGTTTTCTCTTTTTTTTTCTTCTGGGGGGAGAGGGTGGCCTCGTGCCATGGCCGGTGGTTCCTTTCCACTCCAAGAAGGGGTTCTGCGTAGATGCTCGGGTGTTCTTCCCCGAAACTCCAGCACCAAGGCAACCTCTGTATCAGACCCTCCTCCCCAGTCGCTATTGCTTATATACGCTACCTTACATACTCAAGATTCGTTGAATTCGCGACCTATCAGATCAGGGTTGCGGCGTTCGGATTGCTTGGTTCGAACGTACAAGTTGAGATCCAAGCCATGTTCCTCTTCTTGACTAAGAAGAGGGTGCTCTACTCGTCATTTCCTGCATTGCGCAAAGAAACTAGCCGATGATCCAACTACTGTGCATGTGACGCTCGTTACTAGAGGCTAGCTGCGACCCCCCCCCCCGGCCTTGCGGCGGTTACGAGTGCCAGGATCAGCGAGTCCGGGCCGGATGTGACGTTGACACTGAAAACTCGTAAAGCACAGTCTTCGATGCGCCCTGGCCAGTAGGGGGGGTTACGTCTTGGTAGCCAGAAGGGAAATGCCAGAGTTGCACTCTTGAATGGGGTGGCTTATTTCGATGATCTTCAACTCCTTGTTGAATGAATGCAAAATAAATAAATAAAAATTGGGGACCCCTCGTGCCCAGGTGTTAATGTTAATTCTGGATATGACAGAGGATGGGGCCATAGATATAAATGTAGATTATGTAAGTATATGTACTCGATCGTACGAAAACCCCCCCTCATTTCGCGCGAACACCCTCTGGAAAAAAAAAAAGTTCCAAGATCTAGTCCTCTGAGTGCTATTACTGTATACTTGGTGGTTGCAACGGACTTCACCGATGACCCAACGTCCCGGGTCAGGTCGTATATACTAGTAGGACAGGATTTGGAATAGTATAGTGACACGTCTGACGTGTCGTGGCACTCAGGGTGAACCATGGCTTCTAACTACTATGTCCAACGAGCGACGCCATAAACGGTACAATAGCTTTCATCGGCTATTAGTAGGCCTGGGCCTGTGTACGGTAGCAGCTGGCGGACAGTACAATGAATCCCCGTTGGAAATCAAATGCATTTGATCATCTCGACGTTCGTATACGCAAACGCATTATGCACGCCAGCTGCCGTACCAGGATGTCGAGCTTGTTGCTGTTGCGCGTTCTCACACTTGAATGCAGTGGCGCAACACCACGACACTTGGCTTCGGAGCATTATATTGCGCACCTGCACATGCTGAGTCTCCGACACGTACAGCCTTCTGTATGAATGATAATAAACAAGGAATGCACTGAGCTAAGGCCTTACTAGTTCCGAACGATTTCGCGGCGGGCCCTTGCTTGGTCAATAATGCAGCGGGGAGGGGCGCATCTGGTAATAATTCCATTGAATTCAGAATCCCCAACGATCACTCATTGCGCGTGTGTGCGTTAACGTACGTACGTATACTACTTCCCGCGCGCGCACCCGCGGCTTCAACTTTACAAGTGTTCTGTGACAAAAAAAACCCGACTTAGTATACATATATACATACATACATGCATACGCGCAAGTACCGATAAGTACAAGTCGAGCCCATAGCGATGGTACAGGATAAGTACTTTGGATTACTATTTGTACGACTGCTACATGCAGTTGTACTAGTATAAATGCTGATAATATCAACAGCATCATCATTTGAATACTGTATAACGAGAACTTTTTCCTTTGCGCGCGTTGTCGAACTTCTTCCTGAAACGGGGAACAAAAAGAGTTTTCTTCTGCATTGCATGCTTTCCCACTTGTGGACTCGTATATGAACATTATCACATATATATTCCGGATTTGCCGCCCCACACAAGCTTTCTAACTGTACATGGGGTCCGGATTGGAGTACTGATCACAGGTCAAGGATTATTATTATTATTAGGTAGTTTGCTTGGTCTCCCGCGCCAACTTTCTTTTGTGCACTTGGACCGCCTGTGCCAACAACTGCCATACAGGGATACCAACGTCATCGCATGCAAAGTCCGAATCAGTCGGGGACTCTTTTGTCTCCGAATGGAGTAGGAATGACCACCAAGTACTACGTGAACGGCCGCTTTTATATGCAATATTTATCGCTTATCAGCCGCTGAGGAGCCGGGGGGTCCCCTTACCATCAGGGCTGGAGCTCAGCCAGGGTAACGTACATGCCTTAACAAATCGGCATGCACGCACTGGCTTCGGGAATGACTATGTAATCATATCGGCAGAACTGGCGTCATCGGATCCGAAGAGAGGGTACAAGCCCGGATCCTGCGCCCATCCTGACGATTATTTATTTTTCACATGCCATTCTGATGGTCCGCTTTTCGATGCAAAGCAGCCAAGCTTCAGCTTCGAATTGGGTTCCGTAATATGGTGTAACCACGGTAACGCCAGTTGGATAATGAAAACGATTTAGAATTTTACGGAGTTACGGGTTATGAATGAAGGATAACTTTTTGCTGTTACATTAGCACAAGGACCAAATAGTGTAAAACTTATTGCGCTCAAGCTCGGTCACCGCGCCGCGTCATTCAATTGAGGAGATGGTAATGATCCTGTCAGGGCTCGTTCTTATATATATATATATTCTTGGCTTTTTCTTCCTTTTCTAGTAACTAGCCCCACGCGTGTGTGTATGTGTGCGCATGCTAGGCACCAAAACTGCGCGTGTGCCCCCCCCCCCCCCCCCAACTGCTTTGGGTGGAAAAAAAAAAGCAGAAAAGAAAGAATGGCATAGTGTTCGCCTCGTGTTGTCACCATTGGCATTATCGGGCAACCAACTAACAATAGCTTTCCTCCATCGGCTCCAACAGATCGACAACACACGTTCCCCACACCCCCCAAATTCGTTACGATGACATCAACCACCAATATTCGAAAATACACCAAACCCTACCCGTGGCATAATGCATGCGTTACAAATCCCAACCAAAAAAAAAAAGAAACCTCCAGCATGTACGTACCTCTAAAAGCTTTCGTCCTCCGTGATCGAAGCCAATTAAGCACACGCCCTAACCTCGGACCTCCAACCATACAATTACTTGACGATATAATGAAAATAATACATCCAAAAAAAAAAACAAAAACTCTTGGAAGGAGACGTAACTTTAGTGTCTAATCTAGCTGTGTAGATCCCCTCCAGGAAAAAAAAAAGCCCTTATTGTTTTATTGTCATTACTATTAAGTTGTAAGAACCCCTCGCAGAGGGCGCAGATAATGAAGCTATAGTTATTGCGATTGATAGACCCGATTACAGCCAAGTCATTATTATTGGTCCGTTTTTCGACCAAAAAAGTTGGACACTGGGCTGGGCTGGGCTGGGCTGGGGTGTGGCGGTGACGTGCAAGTAACAATAACTAGCTACCTAGTTGCCAACCCCTGCGCGTGTTACAGATTTACCGATGATGGAATGTGCAGTGCTGCATTACCATCGAGAATATATATACGATATCTCTGGAAGCGGGTTTGTTTTAGTCTTTTATACGCATATACGCCTATGCACATCAATATGTATAGATTTGGAAGTGATAGATGGAGGGGGGGGGGGGGGGAAGAGAAGCTTGCTGAGGAATAAAAAAGGGGGGATTGAGAGATGAACCCGGAAAGGAGGGGATCTCGTATAACCATGCGTCCCAACAACGTCATAAGTAAAGACGGTAAACCGGGTACTCCCGCACAACCCGAGAGAGAGAGCAATATCGTGGCGCGTCAATGCAGCTCGTTGCACATGCAACGATCAATTCAGAAGTGCCAAGTGAGGGCGCGCGTGTGGGACACACGCATGCACACACATGGTGAAAAGACAACAACAACAACAACAACAACAAGATCGCAGCCCTGTTTATTTTACTGTAAAGTTTTACCGTTAAATTATGTAATTTCCCCCGTTTGCAGATCATTCGCCTATCGTCAAGGTCCTCTTTTGTTTGTTTGTTTGTTTTGTTTTTCACGTGAAGTTCTTTCGGTCCCTCGTTTTGCTTGGCCCTTTTCTTTCACCAAGTCGCAAAAGCCTTAGCCACATTCTTTTCGGCTTTAGACGTCATACTCATGATGCACATGCAAGCTGAACTGATTCGACGGATGAACAAGAAACATCCCCAACTACTCCCCCCCCTCAATTGACAATTATCCCTTTCCTTTCGGGGGGCTCCCTCTCATGTCACACCGCAGCGACGGAACTGCTGCAGTGCTTGGTGCCCAACTAACTATGGGCCAAAACTTGAACCCATCGTTTCGTTCCTTTTTTTTACTCACGGACAAAACACCCAGGGAAAGGGAACGTTTGGAGAACATTCTATTTGAACCTTTGAAAATCGATCAGGGTCCCCATTCTCGATCCCGACGTACAGATCAAACCGAAGCTCAACTGAGCTACCGGGAAGGGGGGGGGGGTAAACCCGCGATAGGTAACAAAAGAAAAAGAAACGCTTTCATTTTTCATTTGGAGCTTCTTTTTTCATTCACCGCCTCTCCATTTTCAACCTCTTCCTATTCTTCCAATTCTTCCAAATGGCGTGTCCAATGTATTCATATGTATACATGCCACGCTCTCAGGCTGGGGATTGTGGTGACGAGCCGGCGCCGACATAAGGATAAGGGAAATGTTTTTCAGATTTGGCGTGGGGTGGGGTGGGGGGTACGGAGCCCTGGGCAGATCGAGGGAGCTAGCTGGACCGTAAGCAAGAACGAAGACCATTTGAACCGCGAAACTTTGAGCCGGGATCGGGATCGGGGATCGCAATTTTTTTTTGGTTACAAACTCAAATGAATGGATGTTCAATGTGTGTTCATTGTAGAGCCCCCCCCCCCCCTCCCCCTCCTCCCTCCGCCGGACGAGTCGGGTGTGGAGCGAATGGACAAGTTCAAATGATTGTTAGCTGATCGCCTTGTCATGGTCACCCGGATCCGATATGCTCCAATCGCCGCGGAATTATCACGGGGAAAAAAAAAAGTGTTCCTAACGTACTAATTGCGACCGTGCACCTATATCCATCACACACACACACACACACCTACCATGCATACTGCATGCTATGCATGAGCGCGAGGGGGATGGGATCGTGAATTCAAATTCGTCAAAGGTTGCACTTTGGCATGTAGTACAAAGTCCCCAACCAGCGATCATTAAAACTCTCAAGCACACGTACGAACGACCTACGTGTGCTCGACCGATCGCAATCGATATCTTGCTCTATTATGCTACCCATAAAAGTCACTGGCAGGTTATAGTACAGGTATGGCTCCGGATGTCAGGAACCCGAACCTTCCCTTCACTGTACTAGCTTCCTCAACTTCGACTTCTAATGAGACCTTTGTGAGTGAACCCTAAGATGATCATCATGGCAATATCACCAGTGCACTGCTTGCACAAAGTAAATCCACGCACAAAGATGCTTTTATATTATATTATACGCACGTCCGTACCGATCCTGAGCTCATACTCGATCGACTGCGAGGTTTGACCACTATACCACTTTGCATGGCTAACCCAGCTAGCATCTATCGAAGGAATAAAAATTCGATCCCTTCCCAGACAAGATGCAACAACACTTTGCAAGTAAACAAGTCCATAATCATATCAATTTGATCTTGCCCCCCCTCTCGCCCCCCCCCTCCCTCGGTCATATCTATATCTATCGACTATATCCCGGTCCCGGCCTGACAATCGATTCTGTACTAGACCCTTACATTTGATCTTATTCCCTCGTACTAACGTCTAGACCAAAGGGACTATTAAGTACTGCATGGATGCATGCATGTAGATCAATCGTGGCGGAACCCGTCGATCTTTTCCCTCGTCCAACTTGGTCAAAAGCAAGCAAGGCTTGCTCGCTTCGCTTCTACTGAACCACTTAAATTGCACAATTTCCATTATTCCATTTCGAGAACGTTACCATTCTCGAGTAGTCGTTCCGTTACTGCGGCGTGGGCACATGCATGCATTGAAGTTCAGCAATCAACATCATGTATACTATACCCCGATAGGAGGCCCAGTACGGCTGTGGGACGGATGGCCCCCCCCCCCCGTCACATCTATAGTAGTCTTAGTACTGTACTACTGATATGATTGGTTACACATTGATCAATAATTGGATCAGAAATCGTTTCCACAATCACCATTAGGTACTTGTGTTGAACAGCTCCCCCCAGTTACGACCAATAGCAAGGATAGGGAATGATTGGATCGGACGTGTTTCGAGTAACGTCAGTGTACGTCTCGGAAGCGAGCGGGGGTTGCACCAGCCACGATCGACTCCATCCAGCCTCTATGGACTTCGTAATATACGAATGCATGCACAGAATCTTACGCATGTCACTAGTTGCATGCGACCTCGGCGTCGAAAGAATGAACATGCCATGCATGTGCCAGAGAGAGAGCGGAAAGGAAAAAAAAAAAAAAACCCAAAAGGCAGTCTTCTACCAGCGCGACGGGGATCTGAGCATATTAGTCCGCAACGCACTGGACGGCCCGAATGCAAGGCTGCTTCGGGTACTGTACTAGCTAGCATGCACCATGCTGTTCTATCGTCAACCTCACACCGGACTAAGTACGTTCCGAATTGCTATCGGATATCCTATCTGGTCATCCCACCACTGTGCTAATCCAACAGAAGCCAAGCCCCCTCGGAGTCCTCGCAGCTGGGATAAAAACCAGAAACATAAAAGAACCCACGTACGACGAGTGCTGGGCCTATCCAATGCATGCGCGAGACACGCGGACCAAGTTTTTTTCACAAACGTTTTTGCGAGCCAAAAAAAGAAGTTCGGTCAAGGAAGTCAAGAAACGGTGTGTGAGCATAGCGAGTACCGTATCTGTGGGGAGGGACAAGTTGAATCGAAATCCGATCCAAATAGTACACGGGGGTACGTGGGGGGCGAGAAAGAATCAAAATAGGATTCTCGAACGACGCGTCCTATACAGTAACATAGATTGGACCCAAACAGGTTGCGTGCTCTTTGAGACCCGGTGTTATTTTAATGCGCCTTCGCAACTTCCCCTGGGAACTTTAGGGTTTTTGAGCGAGTAGAATCAAACAGAAAGCCGGTCCTCGGCATCTAAGTCTCGAGCTAGGTACCATCATTTGTCGTCTGCAACTTTTTGGGGCCGGAGGTAGTAGTAGCAGAACAGAATAACTGCATGTAAAGAACGTGGGGCCCCATCGGTACCAGTGATGAATGAAAGAATGAAAAAAAAAAAGGTCAAGCACGTTCGCGACACTATATATTGCGTCAGTTAGTAAATTCATGACCAACTTGGAGAGTGAGCTTGACGACAAGACGGAAATAATGAATCAATGGCATGCATAGATACCCAATCCGACCCGAAGTTGATCCACGCAATTTCATGAATTGGGAAGGGGGGAGGGGAGATTTTGAACTTGGCAAGTGGAGGTAAGATGTGCGTGCGTCGCTTTTGATGGTTTTTGTGTTATCAAATTAATTCCGGTCGTTAGTTGACCTAAATGAGGCAACAGAGTTGTGAATGAAAACGAGCTTGCCGTTGCCATTGCCATTGCTGGGGTCCCACGTTCGAAGCTGACGGAACCCCCAGCGGTCTCGCTCTTCGCTCTTCATGACAATGAACTCTAATGTGAGAGTCACACGGCGCCACGAGCCATGCCAGGCAACATGCAACAATTATGTAGAGAAAGACCTGTGAGATCGTTTCTTACAATGCATGAAAAGATAGAACACTTCCACATCGAATCTTGCGGGGAGGAATCGACACTGTCCTGTCGATCGGTCCTTTCCCCTCGGTACGAATCGGGTTGTTGCGTTCCAACTCAATACTTTGATCCACATATGTGAGGTTGCACAAATATGGTCCCTCCCCCCCCCAAGTCAGGGACAAGAAAGCTTCTATCGCGCGAACGTTCCATTATCCAATATTAAGTCTGGCATCTTGCATCGTGAGAAGCTTGACATCGTGCGACGCTGGTAGGCCAAGGGAAGCTTCGGAGAAGTTGCCACCCCCAAAAAAAAAGTCCCTAAGGGGATCGGAACGAAGGAAGTAGGTCCCCGAATCGATCAGGTGGCCGGCTAGCTAACGCTCATCCGATCCGCTGGATTGAGTCAAGGAGGAGGTCGTGACTTTCGAACCCGCCATCGGAAATCCGGACCCGAGTTCGAGTGCCAGTTCGCCTTCTGATAAAGAATGGGCGTGCGCTCATTTGATCAAGTAGCCACCGGATCAGCCTTGATTGAGCTGGTCCGTGAAGGCAGAAGTTGATGATAGTTCGACTCTCACACATTGATGGTTGTAGTTACATGGAATATTCATGCAGCCAGGGACATGCGCACACAGCGCGATGCGGCTTACTTTGGTGATGGCGACAGACGGGTGTGGTTGGCATTAGCGGGCCAAGGCGGGTTCCAAATGAGCAGTTCTTCCGAGAATTCCCGAGGAAATGCCATCTACATAGTTTCCTCTCACTCTCGCAAGGTTGCCTGGTGGTTGCCGCAGGAGGGGCAGTAGTCCAACATCTTCCATCCGTAAATAGGGGGATCTCAAGATTGTAAACACTACCACTCCGTGTTAAAATACGGAGTTGCAAAGCATTGTTCTTGATCAAGCGGCACCATCATCCCCTCGGTCTGAAGCCTTGTAATCCAAGGAAATGTTAGAATGAGCCCCCTTAAGTAGCAAGTCTATTGTCAACAAGAAAATAGTACGGAAAGTCCAGGAGTGTTTGATGCTGCAGACACTAGAATGGCATCAGCGAAAGCCCTTTCCCGCCGCCGGTCAGGTTCCAGGATCTCATAACACAACATGAGCTAAACGCCTTCCTCAAGTGGCAAAAGTGGAATACAGATTCTATCCACATAAGGAGCAAGGCAATGACTATATATCTCTGAAGACTTTGTCGCTGAAAACTTAACCCCTAGCCCCGAAGCTGTTCGTTCAAGGGGAACTAACCGGAGCCAAACTGGAACAGGAACTGCCCCAGTTGGGCTCGAAGGGATCAACAGAAGCAAAAAAAAATGCTGGAGATAAGCCAGCGGCCCCGTCTCCTGTTGGTCGCGTTGCGGAAAGAGACAAAATACCGAGGACATGCCTATCCTGCATGTCTTCCTTGAGCATCTAAGGCCACAACATACTTTCCTCACCGTTGGACATGGCGGCTTCATGCCGCATAGGGAAAACGAAATCGTCCGCGGCGCACTTGGACACGCTGAAACACCGAAACCCAGAGAGAAGTCGGGAGTATCAAAAGTCGGTAACCCATAAAAGCAGATGCTTCGCATGCGTAGAAAGCCGGAGTGTCCACGCTAGCCGCATTAGAATCTATCTTCCAATGGCCTGTCAACGCGCCCTAATAGTGGTGTCACCACGAGTGAGTACCCATTCATGAACAGCTGATCAGAAAGGGTGAATGGATTGAAGGAGCTAATTGGATCGCCCAAGATAGCGCACGAACCCAATGCGTGTGCGGCTGCTGCGGAATCATCCGTTGCTGATCGGGTGGGTTCCACATTCGATGGACCATGCGAGGTTACTAGTGCGCGGACCACTAGCAGGATTCGGAAGATTCCGCACGAAGCGGCTGGGTGACATAACTCCAGTATCAGAAGCTTAAGCGGGAGTGCTACTAGCTGATGGCAGAGTCAGTTCTGCGGTATCATCGCCGGCAGTCTAGCCGCTCATGGCAAAATCAAGTTGTGAGCATGATGGGTTCTGCCATAAAGTTAATCGAAGATAGAGAGGCAGAACTGTCCGAATGTCGAAGCAGTGGATTCAGCTCAGCGGAAATGATTGACGCGTTCATTATCGTCTTCAATGTGATGTGACCAGCCAAGTGGAGCAACCAACAGATGTGACCAATCAAGCCAAAAAATCGTTGCGAAGATATTGCTCAAACCATGTGGCTGCGAGACTTTTCATTTCGCAAGTCAACAAGAGCTAGCGATCACTGGCAGTGCTGCGAACCAGGCTGATTAGATATACCCTGTCTGATAGCAAAGATAGGGGAGGGTCATGGGGCCCCTCAACCAGGGAATCAAATGTCCTAATTGGGAAATGCACGGTGTCTGACTGATTTTGCGTTATCTTCAGCATTTTTATGTAGATCAGAGAATTAGCGTATACACATACTGGCACTAGAAACTCTGCACTTCCGATGCGGCACTGAATTTGGGTTTGGCTTCCTTTAATAGAGCACCAAATCAGAATCACGAAATTCTGACGGTCATCGCAACAAAGGGACCTGAGTTAGATACCGATCTAAAGTAGCCCGGAGGGGAGTCTGCGCTCGCAGAAGATTCGAACAAGTCACAGCTGACTTCTATGTGAACGAGACTGTAAGTGAGGTAAATATCTGGGGCCGATTGACGCATGAGTATGGGAATATCTGGAACATCTCTGTATCTTAAAAGAGACTAGTGCATCTCATGTGGAGAACTAGGGGAAAGGATAGTGTGGCGGCGAATCATTCGGCTGTAGCCGAACAGTGGTGGGGGCGTTGAGAAGGCGCAGGCAACTGACCTGTTTGAATTAAAATATGGGTAAAGGGTTCGATAGATGAATGGGTACGGTCTGCTGCTCCGCCGCACAGACAGCAGAGGCGCGCATGCAGCAAAATTCCCGCATTAAACTTATCCGGGTCCGATGAGTTACTGCTGGTGCGCCCCGTGCCCCGCCGATACCTGATCAGTCGAAGCGAGGTTCAGAGTCGTACTCATGGCGTACGAAGCTCTCAGCCCATCACGAGACGCGCGAACTGCCTGCCTTCGCGTCCTTTCTGCTTGGTTGAAGAATGATAATCCAGTGTCAGGCCTTCATCCATCAAGTTGAAGACTACGTGGCAGGTCAATTTTCGAGATACTAAATAACAAGCATTTCACTGCTTAGATATCTAAGAAGAGCAAACTTGGGCGTGAACATTGCGCACAGATCTATCATTGTCGTCGCTTAGTTGATTCGATCCTCCGTTCTATTGCTTACCTGAGTCCTCGGTGCACGAGCAAAAAAGCCATATAGAGGATTAATGCTGGTGAAACCAAGAAAGGGGGACATCCGAGCTCACCCATCCCATCATCCCATAGAACCCTCGTGTTCACGTAATCGGGATTGAGGCCGCTCCATGAAAGATTAGATTAACAATATTAACTATCAGGGGATCGCAAAACAAATGTGGCTAATCATATTGCGAAGTTGATTGTATCCCGTGAGGTGCGAAGATAGCGAATTCCTAGACAACCAAAAGTGGAAGAAAGGCCCAGTCTCTGCCAGAATGAGTGCACGGGCGCTTCCCCGGATCTGCAAGGAAGCCGAGTGGGCGAACTTCATGAGGGCTCATGGCCTGCCAAATTAGGTCTACACAGTTTCGCGTAAACGCCAGCTGGCATTGGCTTATTCTAGGCCATTTTGTATGTCAAACCATGTGCAGGAACAACACAGGCTGCGTATTTAAGGACCTTTTGTATGGAAGAGTGCTGCGTGGAATTACGCCCAGCTGGGAGTTCGGGATATGTCATTCAAATAGGTGTGACCCTGCAGTCCTGTCGAACGTCAATGCAGACCGTAGCGCATGTTTTGTGCCTAGAACGCAATACCAAAACTGCGTGCTCCCCCCGATGCATTGCAATCCACACGTGCCTGCACGAGTGCTGAGATTAAAGTGGGCCCGGTGGTGCGAAACAGCAAGGGAATCAACATAATACGCAGACTCGTCTGGTAGTGTGACCATTAGGCGAATCATCGAGAGCTGAGTAAAGATAGCGCAACAAACCCTAGGCAGGTGACCAGCCTCTATAGTAATACACAAACCCCACGCCTTACCATTCGAGACAGGCATTGATGGTCCCAGCGCAATTCCATCTTAACCATAATGAGAAGTGAGGACTCGCACGACCCTGAAATTTTTTTCATGTTGTGCGTTCGTTCTAGATGCGGAAAGAGTCCAGAGGGCGGACTCCCAGCGCAGCGGAGCCGAACTCCACCTTGAACACATGTTCAACAAGCGAAAGTACAAGTTACAGTAACACGAACCAGCGATGCGAACGACTGCATGTCTTCGGCCGAATGCGCCGATGCAAGTGATCCTTTTCTTGTTGACATGTGGCGGGGAATTGCCGTTTTCCCATTCAAATGACCTTTTGAAATGCAACCCCGTTGTGAGACCAAGTTGCGCACACCCCTCATGGGTATACGTGCTTCTCATGTGCCGGCCCAGGCGTTGCGAGCTTCTTGGCCTTCAGTTGTGGCTCGTTAATTGTCCTGTGATATTCATCACTGGCCAGAGGCCGGTGCTGGTGTTAAGACACGCGGGAACAAGAATCGGGGGCTGCTGTCATGCCAAAAACCAAAACGCCTTTCGAACAATGCGTATTTTGCACACGAGCACTACCCAGAGATGACCTGTGGTTTCGCAAAGACGCTAACCAAAAGAGAAAACTTGCCTTCTCTCGGTAATTGACCACTGACCCTAGAGCCAACAACAATGGGGACTCTGGTTGTCCACTTTGATTTTCCCATGCAAGTCCTTTGGCATTCTTGATAAAAACGGCTATTGCATTCAGCGATTATTTACTGCGGGCCTATTCATTCATCGTTACCACAGAAAGCAACAAAATTTCTGGGGAATAGAATGTGGACAGTGCCCTCAACGGACCGACAGCTGCTGAACAACCCCAGGCATGTGATTCTGGATGGGGCATACCCATTGACTGGTCCGAAACAATACGCTTCTTGCTGTCCTTACCAGCGGCACTACGGCTGCCTAAGGCCGCTCGCGAGTTCAACATGTACAAATATGTAACCTCAGGCTATCACACATACCCCCGTCTTCTTTCCATAACGCTGGACTGATGAAGAACTCCACTAGCCCTATATTTTCATTATACGAACTTAACTCAATCTGAGTGGCTGGCTAGACCCCTAACCTTTCGGTCGTACATACATATTACGTTTTATCCCGAGCCCCTGAAAGGGCTCGCTCAATTACTCTATGATAAGGGGATCTCTCCCTCGATCGAACCAAATCCGTCCATCCCGTCTCGGATAGCCAGATTTATCCAGATCTCTTATTGTTGCTTTAAAAAAAGTGTCAATTGGGACTGGAGTTCAAGTCCCTCCAAAGGGGCTCACCTCGGGCACGGAGACTTGCGAAGCCGGAGATCCCCTCCATTGGAATGGCTAGATCTGTGTTTGTTTGCCTTGAACATATCATCCGTGGCGGTTCTAGACCATACGTTACCGACGGAGCGAGAGTCCGTTGCTGAATAACAGCAGGCGTGACCACTGACCCTTTTTTTCAATGAATTCCTAGCTTGCTCATCTCGCGTTCAGTACAGCCCCTTTGACCTCCGCCCCAGAGACCATTTCGCAATCAAGGGGTGAGGCGAAATGCCTCGGAAAGTCGTTCAACCTTACCATGTTCGTGTTCCCGGGCTCGCTTCTCATTCATCGGCACATGCCGAACGACCGAATGCGCTCAGTGGCGTGAATACTCAGGCATTCAGGTTGCATTTTCTGAAGTGAGAGATTGAACACAGATTCTAACTCCATCTCCGTTACTGATGAATTTTCGCCTTTCACAGTGAAGGGTCATCACATGCGCTTCTGATCCGGAGGTGCGTGGATATTTAACGCAATCGCTGTTCTAGAACGTGGACACATCATTGTTCTTCGGAGGCGAGGTATGAGCTGATTCGTGTAGTTTTCAGCGGCGCTTAGTGCTCGCGAGAAGAGGAAGCTAACAACAATGACGACGTCACTATGTTCTCTTCTTGAAGTATTCACCTATCGATCAGAAACAAGTCAGGTTGACGCCAGCGAAGCGGCGTGTATCTTATCCAACACTGCTCTGGGATATTCCACTGTCATCCACACGTTTTCCCCAAGGTCACTAGACCAAGTCCCCAACCCCTGCAACCCAACCTGACCATGACCGAAAAATCCTTGGCCCCGACCCCAAGGCGTCTCTCAGATTCCCGCGGAGAAACAATGAATTATCTGTGTACAAAAAAAGCGATATCGATCAGAAATGTATATTGGCATAGCGACTCCGTTATCATGCGCGCACCCACGCTTCCACACACTCCCTTTGTCTATGCGTATGACGGGCGCCGACTACCGCTTCTCTTCCCTGAACTCGTCATCGCACCATTACCCACGCGCTGGTTGGCAGGTGTACATATGTACGTACTCTATACCTACCGTCTACACATACACATACAGACAAGCACGCACGTACGCGCGCACACCTGCCCCACGCGCACAAAGGGACTTGTTCATACTTACATGGTCAGACTTCCATCTCTCTTCCCATATACCTACCTTCGCGTTCGAACTCAACAGCATCCCATCATGTTCACCGCACCGAACCCCATCAGTTCTCAGATTCATACTCGACCGTAGCTTCCCATTTCTTTTCATCTTACACACGCATATACGATTCAGCGGCGCTCAATACCAAACTTCTTTCGCCCACTGCGGGCGCGCACACGCACACACTCGAGATAGAGCGTGAACTTTACATGGGGATCTTGTGATCAGGTGGCCGCCTGTCCGCCCGCCCGCACGACCGCTCTCGGCTGGTTCCCTCCCCCCCAAAAAAAAATCATTGTTTTTGAAGTGACCCCCGATCTCACGAGAAGCAAAACCGGTACCCTCAATCGTGCGCCGCTATCATCCACCATCAATCGCGACATTGGCATTTTCATATATTACTGAATATCGCAACCACATCAGCTAGCTCCTAGTAGTACGAATCTTTCGCATGAATCCTTTTTCGCTCTACCGAGCTAAAGCCTAGAACTCACACGCCTAAACAAAAAAGGCGCGTCCACAACAGTACACACTCACGCAAGACCCTCGGAACATATATATACGGATAAATTGCCTTCGAATTCCGGGTCTGCCGTTGCTCTTGATCCATTTGTATAATAATCCCACAACAAATGGATGGAAGTGTCATGCTGGTATCGGCTCAGGCCTACCAGATAACAATATCATTGAAAGACCTTAAGTAATTCTAGGCCTTGCGATAACTAGTTTCCGCGGACTCTACTGCATGCGAATAGTGCAATACAGAAGGTAATACGGTGATGCACACCGCCCACGTGTGCGCTCGATCGAGCCTCGCTCGAGCAAAGCCCGCTGCAGCTGCTTAAAAAGAAGATATGGATAGTTGTAAAGCTTTAGCTATTTCCTAAAACTCAAAAAACGCTTTGTTGGAAACAGCTGCTAGTACGTCAGCTGGCTGGCCCCCCCCCACGCTTAGCGTCAGAACCGGTGGGATGGTTGCCAGCTGCCAGATGTCAGATGTCAAGAAATTGCCAGGACAGATTCGGACCCTGAAATGGACATATTCATTCTGGAACCAATTCCATGCACTGTATACACGCAACGATGCATGCACCGCCGCCAATCGCGTCCGCGGGTCTCGCGTTAATGGTAGTCAACCGGCGGTGTTCCAAATCTCAATGATTAGTATGGGCGCATCAGTGCAATCACAATCATTCACGTACAACACACAGACATCCCATGGCCATTTAAAACCGTCCATGAATACGGTGTCCTGAGGTGTATAATTAATTCCCCTGGCCATGCATAGCTGTCGCTGGGGGCAGGACAAATTTCAAGAGAAAATGTACACACTATTCGGGAGCCGCACGTGGGGAGCTCCCAAGCTTGCTGTACCCCTTGCCACTACCCTTACTATGCATTGAAAACAGCGCAAAGATAGTAAGTGATGTTTACGAGAAGCCCCGGAGCGTTACGGGAGAAGAATCCAATCACACAGTACAGTACAAGTCCCTTATATGCGTGAGCCCAAGGCGTACCAGGCCCAGGGGCAAACTACTGGCCAGGGCTAGACGGACCTGTATCGTACCTACCCGTACGGCAGTTGTCCGTATATTACAAAAACTAAAAACTTCGTTTCGCGGCCGAGTCGACCGGCATGCATGACTGATCGCACACACACGCACGCACGCGCATACACACATACACACACACACGCAACCAATGTGCAGCTAAGCTGTTCCGGCCCCGAACGGACGTACACCAGTTACTCATGCTCCCAAAAAAAAAACCCTTGACCGAACGGGACGACCCGAGAATTGCATTCGCAGATGACTGGTGATCAATTTGGTTGAATAAAATAATGAGCGCTAATCACCAGCGGGGCTACCTCTAGTGCTCCTTCATACTTCACATGAATAATGTTATGATACATATGCTGTTGAGTGTTACATGCAAAACAAAGAGATTCCTTCAGGACTCACGGTCTATGAAAACAGCGATTTGTATTGACACGGTGCAGATTTTTCTTGTCACTTGCTGTAAGTTGCATGCCACATGGCACCCGTAGTAGCACAACCACGCTCTCAGGAGCAAGCCTGGAAGTTTATAGGCTAAATATCCAGAAAACACACTGCATGCGCACACACGCACGCACTGCACTGCACGCACAGATCCGGAAACCTGATGCCAGAAACAGAACAAGATTAACGGTAAGATTCCACAGGTTACAAGAAGCAATTACGTTAATATACGCCGTGTTGGTATGGGTTCTTGCATGCAGTACTAGAGTAGCTGCTTTCGCAGCCAGTTTGGATGCCACACAATGTCCTTCGAGTTCTCCGACTTCCGATGCGGGCCGATTATTAACTTGGGCCAGCTCAATAGCACATTAACCACTGCACTTGAGCTGCGGTACGGCCGATAGATTAGACCTTAAGCAAGCATAATACCGAGTAACTGCCACAAGTTCTGACCGCAATCTGTGCTGGCCGGCCGAAGGATCCGCCCCTTCGGACTTCAGGGAACGAAAACACGAACGAAAACCCGAACCATGAAGGCGCCCATGCAGTGAGATCTGGATATATTGTCAAATGCCCGTGGTATATGTGTGGTGACGAAAAAACAATCTGGCCGGCCGGAAGCCCAGCTATATACGTGTTATGTACTGGTGAGAGGACCGACGACCTGAAAAGGAAGAAGAAATAAACTTTCGGGCGACGAGTTTCATTCCGGAAATTTGACCCAAGTGTAAGTAAGCCGCAGGGCTCCTCGAGTGTTATTCACGGGCTCGACATCATCGCGCCAGACACCCCAAGCGGGTAAATCTCCCAGTGCTGCTTGCTCACACCCTTTTCAAACAAGTCCCACACTTATCGTAAACTTCAAATTCCCATTTCGTTTTCGATGGAACGACATGTTATAGCTGGTCGAGTCAAGTAAAAAAAAAGAGAAACAAAAAAAAAAAGCTCTATGATCGCAAAGCTGTTTGTTATCCGTACATCTCCATCGAAAGCACCACGAGTTCCACAGTTAGAACGGGGAAGAAAAATTCGGCACGAGACATGGGTGGGCGGAGGGGACAAAAAAAATTAAGAGAGGAGAAAAGATCGCCGAAAAATATCATAGATACAGGACAAGGAAAATGTGTTGATCGTGACCCCGTGGAACTAGATGGAAATATGCAGATGAACGAAAAAAAATGAATGGATTACAGGACAGGAAGAGAAGAGAATGAAAAAGATGAGGAGGAAAAAATGCATGCAATGATTTGAACGTTCTCGCCTTCGTCGTGCGCCGGTCCCGTATAATACCATGAATGGTGTTTGTTGTCGTTTGAGTAGCGTTAGATAGATATGCAAGGTCGTTGAGTGAGAGAGGAGTGGGGGGGAAGTCGGGAACGGGAGCAGACAAGACGAAACGGGTATCGTTTTGGGTGCGTTGCGTAGTGGCGTTTCAGTTGCGAGTTGGTGATGCATTGCGTGGAGGAAAAAGAACAAGTAGTAGTAGGAGATATGTATGTGGAACGTCGATGAGAGGGCGGAGGGGTCACGGTAGAAAGGGTAGGTGGCATTGATAGGTTGGGACTTGGGAGAGAGCGGCGACGGCGGTGGTGATACAGAAGAATGCAGAGCGGGGAGTGTACTTGGGAGGACCATTTTTGGCAGAGTCGAAACATACGAAGAAATATTCAAGAAATATTAGGTCGAAGAGGAAGTACGAGGCGATTGTGGAAAAGTCGAAAATGAGAACTCGAGTCCAAGGCCGAAGGGGGGGGGGGGGGGGGAGAGGGGGCACATCTATACAAACACCCGCCTCCCAACACCCGCAGAAGGCACGAGGGCTACTCCACTGGCTGCCGTGCTAGCGGCAGTAGTAGGATGAGCAGGATGAGATGGAGGATACCTCCTCCCGCTCGTCCTCCCCCTGCTTGCCCAAACAGCCTCATCACTCAACCCCGCTTCATAAACACTCATCACTTTCATCCCAACTGTCTCATTCCCCCCTCGTCGTGGCTGCGGACCAACGGGATTCAAGTAGTGCTGCTGCTGCTGCTGTTGATGATGATGATGATTGGGTTGAGGGACGGGCCGCCTGTCCCCATCAGACCCAGACCCAGAGGCCGAGTCAGACCCCGAATACCACGAACCCCCGTCCTCTGAATCAGAAGAATCGAACGGGGATGAGGAACCTCCAAGTTGGAAGGTTGTCTTTTTGCGTCGTGTTCGTTGCTGTTGGGCAATAGTGCCACCATTAGCATTCACGCCCTTACCAACGCCAGCATTGGTAGCAGCAGGTGGCCAAAGCCTTTGCGTTAGTGCGGACGGAGGATTTTGATGTTGGTGATGATAATGATGATGATGGTTGGGGTGAGGATGATGTGCGTGTGCGTGTGAGGGATGGGTGGTGTGAGTATTGAGGTTGGGTGAAAGGGGCGCGGGTGTGATAGAGGCGGGTGCAGGGGACAGAGTGAAGGGGGTGACGGGTGAAGGTGGGACGGATCGGTTCGCAGTCGGGTGTACGGTGACTTGCGAATCCTTCACGCTCATCTACGTTGACCAAATGAAGCAGGAGAAGACAAAAGGTATCATAGTTGCAGTAACACGCCGTTGGTGAATGACGAAAGAAGAACGGGTGGGCAAGGAGAAACCAGGGTGAGCGTCCATGCCAAGGGTCCAAGGGGAAAAAACCAGGGTGCGAGTTATCCGTGCACATATGAATGAACAACAACAAAAAAGAATCAGTAACGAGCTTCAGGCGGGAAATGAAATGGAGGGAAAAGAAACCACCAAAAAAAAAAAAAAACACCACGGTTCCACATTCCCCCCCCCAAGAAAAATTCCAAGCTCACCTTGGTGGAAGAAGAAAGATTGCCGTTTCTCTGACTTCCGCTGACACTCGTCGTAGTTGTCGTAGTCGTCCTGGTGCTCACCCCCGATGAAAAGGCCGTCAAGACATCCTCATCAAAATCCTCAAAATCATCGTCATCATCACCTCCAGAATAATAATCAAATTCCGAACGTGAATTCGTACCATGACCTTCAAATGAGGGATGTGTGGACAGAGCGGGAGGCGCCAGCACTCGAGGTGAGAGTGCGAATGACGGAGCTCTATGATGGTTATGGTGGGGATGAGGATGATGAGGATCGTTGTGGGGATTGGAACGTAGTTGTGTAGGTGAAACACTAGGGTTTAGAGCATGTCGAGCTGGGGCTGGCGCAGAGACAGATGGTGCGACCGCGCTGACTTGTCGTTCCTGCACAGTCGAACGTTGGTTGGGGTGGACGTTGTTATTGTTGGGACCACGGCCACCGCATTGAACATCGGCTACCCAATGAGCAATTCCATTTTCATCCTTTCCGCCTTTCCATTTTGTTGTCGTTGACCGGACGTGTGTACGATTACTTGAAGTAGTAATAGCGGCGGGTGTCCTTGTAGGACACATCGAGGCATCCGCAAACGATTCTTCAATCGCTGCCATGTCTCGAGCGAGTTGTTCAGGCGAGGAGCGTCGGTGTTTGTTGTGGGCAAGACGAGTAGATGGGAAAGGTGGAATAACGTCGTCCATTGGAGAAGACATTTGGGAATATGGGTAACGAACACCACGACTAGAAGATGAAGTGTTGAGAGGAAGGGGTAAATCGTAACGAGGCATAGTAATCTTGAGGGGCTTGTTGGTTGCAGCGGAAGATTGCATGATGCGACTGCGTGAGGAGGAGGAAGACGATGGCGTCGGACGTGCTTCAGCTCGTTCACAAGCTAATGAACAGTAGAGAGCACCCGTATCCTAAGAGGGATTACAACGGGGAAGGTGAAGAATGAGACGTATTGCTCAGAGAAGGAGGGAGGGGGGGGAAGGATAAATTTTGGAAGAGAGAGAGAGGGAAGACCTACGATATGTTTATAACAAACTGAGCAGTAATCGATGTCCATGTTGGGATGAGAGGGGCAATGGGCATCGGCAGAGGAAGGGACGGGAGGGCGGGAGGGAGGGAGAGAGAGAGAGAGACGAGAGACGACGTGCAGTTGAGTGTTAACAAGGTTTTGTAGTGCACCTATACCTACCCAATGAAGCCCATATATACAAATCCAAAAAAATACTAAATCTACCGGCATTGAAATCCCAGCAATCCAATTCAATCCTGCTGACTTTCCATTCATAGCATTATTTTAATTCCATTTACTGCGATTTGTAATTCTAACTCTGTCAATGGGGAAGGGGGGAAGGGCTTCGGAATATTTGAATTATTCAAATCGCAAAGAAATCATTCGGATCCAAATAATTACTTATCACAATTTGTATTTTATGATCCAAAATGCCACTGAATTAGGCCTTGGAATCGGTTTATCAGGATTGAGGACTTTTGGCCTTGACGCGATCCAAAGATGTCGGCAAGAAAAAGGGCGAGCGTGAGGTCCCTTCAACACTTCGACAGAGTCGCACTCCGACCCGACTACTTGGTGCAAGTCTCATGAAAGACAATGCGTGTGGTGAGGAGGGATGGAGAAGAGACGAGCCGGTTTTGGTGTTCACCTGCCCAATTGGTTGTCACACCTGATATGGCAATGTAAACTCCACTTTGATTCATATTGGTACGAATATGTTAGGGCAAGTAATACAGAGCGTCTCAACTCAATAACTCAGTAAATACATTTCCGCATATATACATTCAGATTGAATAGAAATGAATAGGGAATCCTATTCAATTGTCAAAAAAAAGAAATGAATGAAATGAAAAAACCAGTGACTCCTCGTCCTTCGTTCCTTGGAGTTCTTTCCTCCTCCCCCCCCGAACTTCCTTCGTGTAACCAATAAACTTTTTTTTATTCTTTTACTTTTGTACATTGATCAGAAGTGAGGAAGGCATCAAGAACGACAGGGTGAACAACGAGCAGGAGGGTTGAGAAACGTCAACGTGACAGTAAATCATCCAACAAGTAATCACCAACTCGTCCGCCGTCGTCGCTCAGATCCTTCCATTCCAACGAACCCATTCCCTATCCCCAACTACCGCTCATGCTCCTCACAACAACACACTCGATAAACAGCTCCCGCTTGCAATATTGCACAACCAGAAGCAGTTGCTAGGGGCTATGGAAGTACAACGAACGCCACCTGCCTTCCACCACACGCCATCATCATTATTCTCACAACGGGCCGTACCACTTGATCAACCCCCCCAACTCCTAACTCCTCGACCCGTGCCTTGCCGCCTGCCGTAGTGGCCCCTGTTGACAACCAGCCATCCTGAGACTACTCTTGTGCCAAACCTACACCTCGGATCCCCCTCTTGTCACACTGATTAGCTACTATGACAAGAGATCCATGTCTCTAGATCTCCCAATTACGCGCCCGCCAACTACACATACTCCTTAGTGCTTACTATAATATTGATACCGTTGTCTCACCTCACCGTAATATATTGTCGATGCGCTACGTAAACACCTGGACAGCCCATCCATATCCAGCTTCAGCCCTGTCTCCATAGCCAGCAAGCGAGCGAGGAACATACTGTATATGAAAACCAACTATCCCTAAACTGAGTAAGCAAACTGCCGCAGCTATATAGTATTTGCTCTAACAGAGAACAAGGTACTCTCCGAAGAATTTCTATTCTCTTTTTTTTGGTTTTGCATTCCCCAACAGTGTTTCTCCCGCCCATACTCCCCCGAAATTGAAAGAGGCTATCTCATCTCATCTCATCAACTCAACCCAACCCAACCCGGCTGGCGCATTGGCAGCTCAGGACATTCGTCTGATACATAAAAGGATCAGCGCGCGGGCGTGCGGCAATAGATCATATATCACAAATGTCATCTTTGAAACTGGGCTAATTACTTAACGGTGGCTTTGACACCAGCTGACACCTCGAACACAGATACGGAACCGTTTGCAACTACTAGTACTGCGGTATGGCATGACCGGTCGGTACGACCCACGGCACCGCAATCGTACCGTAGCCAATGACAACACCCCGGAACGAACATTCTCCCTCGAAAATTAACGTGTCTCACTTTACTTTGTATGTGTATTTACCCCCCTTCAACCTTCCTTCGCTAGAGCGACCTGGACGGTACCGCCCGTGCGCGCGCGCTGTGTTCGCAGATCTCCATCTCGCATCTCATAATTATCCATATTCAGCAACGCTCAAACTGATTTATCCCACCCAGATCCTCCTCATCGCCTAAACTCAGCTGCCGGCTTGGGCTTCCGCCGTATAACCACCGCCATGATTATTGCCGAAGGCATGGGCACCAGAGTACTGGAACCCGATGGTGATGGCGAAACCAGGTGGGGCCCAAGAAAGGGAAGCGGAGTTCATACCCGTTCCAAGGATCTTGTACAATTTGTTACGTCCTCCAGAACTAGTAAGCAATGAGTAATCATGCTCACTTCGAGTTGATATATGTGCCCGAATCCCGATTCGTCCTCCATTTGCGAGCACGTTAGTTATCAAACAAACCAACCCCCCGTCTCTCAACCAAAACCTAATTGTTGTGTGTGTGTTTGGGGGGGGGGGGGCAACCGCAGTGAGCCAAGCGCCGGGCTGAAATCGCCATGATCGACAGGGACATCCAATCCAACTACTGGTACCAAGATAATTCATCTCTTCTCCCAGAATCGACCCCTTTGTGTTCCAGTCACTCCCCCTCGCCAATCAGTCACTGATGGCTAATCACTGCCAACAAAAAATGGTTCGGCAACAAAAAAATCATCGAACGACTTTAGTTTCGTTGTCCATAATCCCTGACCAACTTTTAGTCGGCCGTTCGTTCTCCATAGTTAGCTACCCCCTACTATCGGTTGCTGATCTTTCAAATCATCTATGCGGGAATCGTCCACCGTCCTTCGCTTGTCCACTTTCCCACAGCCACTTTATATCATGCCTGGCCTTCGCCACTTCCGAAACCTCCGTTGAGTGTTGACTTCCTGACGTTGGACAGCGGACTTCTACGCCCGATATTGTCAGCTTGCACCGGCATCTCGCGGAGTCAGTTCAAGTCGAGTCGGTCAATTGAAGTGGCGCTGACTGATGAGCACCCACTCGGGCTTGTCACTTTCCCCTTCTGATCCGATGTCCATTCGGGTATTCGCCCGGACTTGGGTCGTGCTAGGCTTCTAGTCTACTAATACATGCTGTCGGAGAAGGGGGAGGGGGGGAGTGGAGGGGGGAGTGGAGTGGAGGCTCCTGTTTCATCCTTTCGGTCATATCGTGTCATGGGGTGACATGGGGATTTTCCCAAGCACTGGCGGGGTCACTGCCGAGCCCAGATAACAATAGTCGGGAATGAAAACTATTGTGCCAGAGAAACTGATCGGAAGCTCAGGGCTCGAGTGTGAATTTATTTTTTGGTTTTCGCGCGACAAGCGCCCATGGGCACTCGACCTCCGAAGGGGGGCGCCCCTGAAAAGGGCTACAACCCGTGGCACGTTTTTGCCCTATCACCCCCAAGGGGGGCCAGGAGATCTCCGAACTAAATCGTTTAGGTGCATGGTTACCTGGGGGTTATCTTTTCGTCTTTGAGGAAGATCAGGGAAAAACCCGAGGGAACGATGGTAACTTGCCGCATACTTACCCCGACGATTTGGGTTTTCGGCCATGGGTGCCGGCCGTCGCGATCGTTCCCTTGTGCTGGTAAGTATAACCGCGAAGTGGTAAGTGGTAATAATACTCCTTTAGCCCTTTCATACCAATCTTCCTTTTTTTTTTTGCTGTATCCAGTGGCATGCGTTCATATCCCGACTGGCCATTGTTCCCCGTGTTAACATTCTTGCATGATGATATTGCAATCTGCACTTCAGTGCCGTTATCATCTCATTGCCTCCCCCCTGACAACTGCTCGATCTCCAGCCTATGCAACTATTCAGCCATGCCGAAGGGGGGCACACTGCACGAACGTGCCGCAACCATTCGCATCATAATTATTTCGGAGGCGTTCGTCATCCGTGCTTCGATTCGCTGTCAAGCTGCTTCGATAATTTTTCCCATTTCTTTTTGGTCCTGTCGTCGATCTTGCGCTCGTCCAATGGGCAGACAAGATATATATATATAATATAGTTGCGTCATTGGACCCCCATCATTCATTCAAGGATCCGCCCCAGCTTTACATAAATGAGCCAAGAATAAGTAAATTGGACGAGAAGACGAGGACTGCATCGTAATCTCAGGCCGAGTGTTACATGGTTCTCTTTTTATTTAGTCCTTTTTTTCTTCTGTATATACAGCATGATACAGTTTCGTCCTTTCGGTGGTTGGATGCATGTCATCATGCAAATATAGACTGAGATGTCCTTTTCGTTTCATACATACAATTGCATTATATGATGGTGATGGATGACGATGGATCTACAGTAGTACCATATGGATACAATTGTGAAGCCGCGCCCCGCGGCTAGTAAGCAGTGCCTGTATACATGTGGTTGTCGAATTTTACTTAATGATACAGCTGGAGGTCCATTTCCTGACGACGTCGATTCTCCTATGCATGCAAGCATATACTGACTGTGCATTTTTTTATTCTGATGCTTACGACATAAACCGAAAAGAAAAGGAAAAAAATGTTGATCGTGTTGTAATATGGCACTAGTTGGACCTTAATTGACCAGATCAGTTTCCTTCCCTGTCTCTCAGGTCCTTCGCTAAACCCCGCGGAAATTCCAAAGAAGGCCACACATAATATAAATATCATTATGAAGAAGTCGTTACACTGTGTGTGTGTGTGCGTGCGTGGCATATGTATTCCTACGGGGTACACAAGGGGGGACAACCGAAGAGAAGAAGAAGAAGGAAGTACCAGTGCATCCTCGCTGATCTTGCCAAGTCGTCGCCGAGAATTGATTTCAATCAGTAATTTACAAAATATATATGTAAAAAAAAATAATGATGATGGAACGTTTGTATTTGTATAGGGGATATGGATATGAGGATCTGCGGGGGGGGGGGGGGCAGTATCCGAGCTATATAGTAAGGCTGGAGATCTCCTCGTTAATTGACACCAATGAGGTTGCAACTGCTGGCACTCGGTGAACAGATCCGGATCATGTTATGTATGCATTAGTTGAAATCACCGTGAGGGGGTAGACAGAAGTGCAGTTTTTGCGCGGCGCGCCCCAACAATAATATTGGACATGGGGGACCACCGTGAAAGGGGGGGGGGGGGGGCTTGCTGATTAGCAGTGGTACACGATTTTGTGAGTGCACAAAAAAAGACGGTTTAGATTTTTAGTTACCGAGCAATTCTTTTACATTACATAACAACGGCGCCGGAAGGGGGTTGATTCTTGGCCCGGGTGTATGCGCGGCATCTCCGGCCAACAACCCGCTTCGCGCGGGCAAAACTTGACAAGTTACATACTACTATAAAGTTCCATTGTACAACAATGCGGGCATTTGTACAGAGTTGGACTAGCTTACTAGCTTGGTAACCCTACCAACGGGCCCTTTTCCCCTTCCTTTTCCTTTTTTCCAACCGTACTTATTACCCTGACTTGGGATCAAACGGTTTTGAATGTGAATTCCTGACCGATCGTACATAGTACTAGCCAGCCCGGAACTGGAACTTGGGCTAGAACTTTGGGGGGGGGGGACTTCTAGAACTGAGGGGTTTACTATGGGGGCCGTGTGGGTACGTGCACGCGGACGGATCCGCAGTCGGGTCATGAGAGTGATCTACTGTTTGTTTGATTGGGAAGGGGAAGGGCGTCCCAGTACCTGGCACGCACACACCCGAGCGGGTTGGTCCATGGTCCAACCAGTGCTGTGATGGCTTGTGTGATGAAATTGCT
Source organism: Cantharellus anzutake (assembly GCF_015039405.1). NCBI lineage: Eukaryota > Fungi > Basidiomycota > Agaricomycetes > Cantharellales > Hydnaceae > Cantharellus > Cantharellus anzutake. Next base: position 27,235 of record NW_024067467.1, read on the forward strand.
GTGTTTTACTTTTACAATTGGTTCCAGACGATCAAATCTGCGGCCGGGGCAGGTATTGCACGCACGCCTAGCTGCGTGCAGCGCAAAGTGCCTCCTTACTACGGGAGACAAACGCCATTGATCCACTTGAGAGCCTGGCCGGACGGAGGGGATTTTTTTTCCCTTTGATGTTTCCGCCGAGCGGCTCGGTCGGGAAACCCCCAGGTAGTAAGTACCCCTGGACAAAGGGTACAAGCCCCGTCCCAATCATCTGAGCACCAGGTATATAAGTAAACAAACTGTTGGACTCCCATTTCATCTCAGGAAGAAGAGTTTGGGATGGGAGAGAAGAAAGGGAAATGCTGAAGCCATATTGGGTACATACGTGGCCGCGCACAGGGGTTCGAGTTGCGGTTGTACGTATTTTTTTTTTTTGCGTAACACGTGTAGCGAGGAAGCCTGTAAGAGGAGCATTTAGGGGGTTTGGGGCGGGGTGGGGGAGGGGGTGGAGGGAGGACTATATTGTTCGAAGACTTGCTGCAGTGAGGCGGAGCTAGGCTTTCGGCTTAATTAAGAAGAATATCGGCTTGAGCTAT
>NW_024067468.1:0-27774 GCF_015039405.1 Cantharellus anzutake
AGTAGCATGCAAATTTCCAAAAACATTTGGTGCAGTATCAAGCGAGATATGATAAATTAGTCCATTAAATTTCACTTGGCACCCTCAAGATCGCAAGATATTCAGGGTTAAGGTAATAATACACATTGTTAGGGCATTGACACGCGCCCGTTAAAAAAACCCGAAGAGAAACGAATAAGAACTGACAGAGATACAAATCCAGTGTCAGCTCCGCGCATGATCTGTGCGTGGGAAACGGTCCCAGCACCTTACAGATGCTTTAAAATCTGTAAAAATACCAAGTTACTTGCGCTAATACTATATAAAATAGCTCGCAAAATCTCAGGACATTTGGTGCAATATCAAGCGGGATATGATAAATTATTCCATTAAATTTCACTTGGCACCCTCAATATCGCAAAGTATCAGGTTGGGGTATAATACACATTGTAGGAGAATTTAATACGCGCCCGTTAGAAAAAACCCGAGGAGAAACGAATAAGAACTGACAGAGATACGAATGTAGTGTCTGCTCCGCGCGTGGTCTGTGCGTGGGAAACGTCTTCCAGCGCCTCATGGCATGTTCAGAAAAAATATAAAAAAATGTCAAAAACTTGCGTTAATAATATATAAATTAGTACGCAAATTTATAAAACATTTGGTTCAGTATCAAGCAAGATATAATAGATTACTATACAGTTTGTGCATGGGAATGCGATAAATCGCCATAATCTCCTCAGGATCGCCGAACGACGAGTCGGACTAATAATACAACATGTAGAGGACATTGAGACGCACCCAGGAAAAAAACCCGACGAGAAACGGATGAGAACTGACAGAGATATGATAGTTTATGTAAAGAATCACGTGTATATGTTTAGTTTGAGGAAATTCACGTGAGCAATTGAGGTAACCTCCCACAACTTTTTTCGCGCACAGACATATGCGAAAAAAGTACTAATACCCCCACTCAAAACCGGTTCAAACCCCCCATGGGAGCAATTCTTTTTTGTCCCATGTGACTTTGGCATGTAAAATAGATAGGTAAATAAAAAGTAGATAAATAGGTCATAATAACCGTAAATAGTAGTAATAATAAATATAAAATAATAAAATAGTAGTTGTTTGTTAAATTTTTTTTTTGGTTGTTTTCACAATTAGTTATTAATAAGTAATGATAGTATTGTTGTGTTATTTTTTTTTGTTGTTTTCGCTAATTAGCAAATACAATTAGATAATAATAGTAATAGTGGTGTTGTTTAGTTATGTTTTCGAAATTGGTGTCTACAATAAATGGTTGTATTCTCTCTTTTTCTTTGTATTTCGCTATTAGCATGTAAAATAAATAGGTAAATAAAATTGAATAATTAAAATGTGGAGCAGAATCAAATGAAGGGTTCCATATAAGGTAAAAATTTGAGAAAATTCACGGCAACATGGCACAACATGAAGCAGAAACATCCAAAAAAAATAAAACCAAGGTGTCCTGAATAAAATAAAATCTGAAAAAATTGCGGCAATGTGGGACAACAAAGGAAAATAATTTTATATAAAATAAAATCCAGAAAATTCACGGCAACATGGGACAACATAGAATAACAAGATAGAAAAATAAAAGCAGGTGCTCTCTATAAATAAAATCCAAAAAATTCATGGTAACATGGGGAACACTGTTTTACAACTTACAAAGGAAAACAACAAATAAAAGGGCCTCACTCCCACTGCATTGCCAAGAGGGGGAAAGGCATTTCTCATTCCTGTGTATGGTTGATGGGGCAGGGTTTGGGGCGCAGCCCCAAGGCTCTCACAGGAGTGGGGTTTGGGGCGCCCCAATGGCCCTCCGCAGGAGCAGGGGTTCAAGGGGCTGGCCCCTTGGTGCATAAATAATCACATATATCTCATTTTTCTTTAGCACAGGGGAACAATAATAACAAGGATGATTGCATGGGGCGGAGCCCCAATGGGGTCTGGGGCAACGCCCCAGGGGGGTTCGGGGCGCAGCCCCGATGCCCTCCGCAGGAGCTAGAGACCGCTAAACGCGTGGGTGTGCGAGGAACGAGCACCCCACGGGTTAAAAAGTCTTGAAGTGTATGTTCTATTCAGTTTTTGTATTGTTCCAATACAATTAAATTCGTAAGCAATTCAGTTTTGAGCCGTGGGAGCTGTTCAATGTTAACAATTGTACTAGAAACCTATCTTGGTGTAATAATAAAGATGGAGAGGTCGTTTGAGCGATTCCATTGCAAAAGACCCCATGAAAAACGGTTGAAAACTGAGGAGATACGAGTGGTGGCCCATCCCAGTGCGAGTTGTGTGCGTGGGAAACAGTGCCACGGCCTCATACAGGCTGTTTGACGATGCTAATAATATAATGAGGACGCTAATAGAAGCTCATTGAAAAAAACCCGACGAAAAACGAATGAGATTTGACAGAGATATGCATGTAAATGTCTTTTGTGTGTGAAAAAATGTGAAAAAACGTTCCACGCCTCATACACCCTCATTCGCGATATGCGCCAATAATATAAAATAACAAAGGCGTTACAAGTATGTAACAAAAAAACGACGAAAAACGAATGAGAATTGACAGAGATACGCATGAACATTCCTTTTATGTGTAAAAAATGTAAAAACACGTCCTACTGCCTCATACCCGCTCATTCGCAGCTTGCACCAATAATAGAAAATAACCAAAAGTTGGTCCAGCCCATTAAAAGAAACCCGACGAAAAACGAATGGAAATTGACAGAGAAACTATGTACATGGTTTATTTGTGGAAAAAACGTTCCACTCCTCATCACGCTGATTCACGACTTGCACTAATAATACCAAATGCAAGAAATGTTATACGGGCCCATTGAAAAACCCGACGAAAACGGTCAAGAACTGACAGAGATACCAATCCACTGTCAGCTCCGCGGGTGATCTGTGCGTGGGAAACGTTCTCCAGCACCTCACAGGTGTTTTAAAAATATGTAAAATATCAAGTACTTGCGTTAATAATATTTAGAGTAGCATGCAAATTTTCAAAACATTTGGTGCAGTATCAAGCGAGATATGATAAATTAGTCCATTAAATTTCACTTGGCACCCTCAGGATCGCAGGATATCAGGTTAAGGTAATAATACACATTGTATAGGGCATTGACACGCGCCCGTTAAAAAAACCCGAAGAGAAACGAATAAGAACTGACAGAGATACAAATGTAGTGTCTGCTCTGCGCGTGGTCTGTGCGTGGGAAACGTCTTCCAGTGCCTCACAGCATGTTAAAAAAATATGAAAAAATATGAAAAACTTGCGTTGATAATATATAAATTAGTACGCGAATTTTAAAACATTTGGTAAGTATTAAGAGATATAAGATTACTATACAGTTTTGTGCATGGGAAATGCGAAAATCGCCATAATCTCCTCAGGATCGCCGAACGACGAGTCGGACTAATAATACAACATGTAGAGGACATTGAGACGCACCCATCGAAAAAACCCGACGAGAAACGGATGAGAACTGAGAGAGATATGAGAGATTTATGTGAAAATCACGTGTATATGTTCAGTTTAAGGAAATTCACGTGAGTAATGAGTTAACCTCCCACAACTTTTTCGCGCACAGACATATGCAAAAAAGTACTAATACCCCACTCAAAACCGGTTCAAACCCCCCATGGGAGCAACTCTTTTTTGCTCCCATGTGACTTTGGCATGTAAAATAGGTAGATAAATAGGTAGATAGGTAAATAAAAGTAGATAAATAGGTCATAATAATCGTAAATAGTAATAAATATAATAATAATAATAATAATAATAATAATAAAAAAAATGTTGTTTGTTTGTTGTTGTTGTTGTATTAGTTATTTTTTTTTTTGGTTGTTTTCGCTAATTAGTTATTAATAAATAGTAGTAGTAGCAGTTTTGCTGTTGTATTAGTTATTTTTTTGTTGTTTTCGCTAATTAGCATATACAATTAGATAATAATAGTAATAGTGGTGTTGTATTAGTTATGTTTGGTTATGTTTTCGAAATTGGCATGTATTATAAATGGTGGTACTGTTTTTTTCTTTGTATTTCGCTATTAGCATGTAAAATAAATAGATAAATAATTTAAAATCCGGAGCAGAATCAAATGAGGGTTCTATATAAGGTAAAATTTGAGATAATTCATGGCAACTTGGAACAACATCAAACAGAAACATCCAAAAATAATAAAACCAAGGTGTTCTGTATAAAATAAAATCTGAAAAAATTGCGGCAGTGTGGGACAACAAAGGAAAATAATTTTATATAAAATAAAATCCAGAAAATTCATGGCAACATAGAATAAAAAGACAGAAAAATAAAAGCAAGGTGCTCTCCCTAAAATAAAATCCAAAAGAATTCATGGCAATATGGGGAACACTGTTTTATAAACTTACAAAGGAATAACAGACAAAACTTGATCAGTTGGTGGTGGGGGTTTGCAGAATGGGCAGGAAATGAAGGAAAACAGGGCCTCACTCCCAGTGCATTGCCAAGAGGGAAAGGCATTTCTCATTCCTGTGTATGATTGGCAGTGCAGGGTTTGGGGCGCAGCCCCAAGGCTCTCGCAGGAGTGGGGTTCGGGGCAAGGCCCTGATGGCCCTCTGCAGGAGCAGGGGTTCAAGGGGCTGGCCCCTTGGTGTAAAAAATAATCAAATATATCCAGGGGGGTTTGGGGGCCAGCCCCAATGGCTCTCCGCAGGAGCAGGGGTTCAAGGGGCTGGCCCCTTGGTGCATAAATAATTACCATATATCTTATTATTTCTTTAGCACAAGGGGAACAATAATAACAAGGATGTCGTTGCATGGGCACAGCCCCGATGCCCTCTGCAGGAGCTAGAGACCGCTAAACCCGTGGGTGTGCGAGGAACGAGCACCCCATGGGTTAAAGGTCTCTAGTAACTAATATAACACCACTATTACTATTATTACCTAATGGTATATGCTAATCAGCGAAAAAGAATAACTAATCAACAACAAAAACTGCTACTACTATTATTATTATTATTTAATAACTAATTAGCGAAAACAACAAAAAAAAAAAACTAATACAACAACAACAAACAACTATTATTTTATTTTTATTGTTATTATTATTTTATTACTATTTACGATTATTTATCTACTTTTATTTACCTATCTACCTATTTTATCTATTTATCTATTATTTTACATGCCAAAGTCACATGGGAACAAAAAAGAGTTGCTCCCATGGGGGGGTTTGAACCGGTTTTGAGTGGGGGTATTAGTACTTTTTTGCATATGTCTGTGTGCGAAAAAAGTTGTGGGAGGTCATGCTCAATTGCTCACGTGAATTTCCTCAAACTAAACATACACACGTGATTCTTTACATAAATCTATCATATCTCTGTCAGTTCTCATCCGTTTCTCGTCGGGTTTTGTTTCATGGGTGCGTCTCAATGTCCTCTACATGTTGTATTATTGGTCCGACTCGTCGTTCGGCGATCCTGAGGAGATTACAGCGATTTATCGCATTCCCATGCACAAACTGTAGAGTAATCTATTATATCTCGCTGGATACTTTACCAAATATTTTTAAAATTTGCGTACTAATTTATATATTATCACCGCAATTTTTGACATTTTTTCATATTTTTTTTAACATGCCGTGAGGCACTGGAAGACGTTTCCCACGCACAGACCACGCGCAGAGCAGACACTACATTTGTATCTCTGTCAGTTCTTATTCGTTTCTCTTCGGGTTTGTTCTAACGGGCGCGTGTTAATACTCTCTACAATTATTATTATTTTCCCGGCTCATTATTGCGCGATTTTGAGGGTGGAAAGTGAAGTTTAATAGAATAATTTATTATATCTCGCTTGCTACAGCACCAAATGTCCTGAAATTTTGCGAACCATTTATATAGTATTAACGCAGGTACCTAATATTTTCTCATATTTTTGAAACATCTGTAGGGTGCTGGGGACCGTTTCCCACGCACAGATCAGCCGCGGAGCTGACACTGGATTGGTATCTCCCTCAGTTTCTTAACCGCTTTCCGTCGGGTTTTTTTTAATGGTCCCGGATTAACTTTCTATACATTTGGTAATGTTAGTGCATGTCGTGAATCAGCGTGTATGAGGAAGTAGCACGATCTTTCCACAAATAAAGCATGTACATTAGTATCTTCTCAATTTTGATTTGTTTTTCGTCGGGTTTCTTTTAATGGGCCCGTTACCAACCCCCTGGCCATTTTCTATTATTGGTGCAAGTCGCGAATAAGCGTTCATGAGGCAGTGGAACGGTTTTTCACAATTTTTCACAAAAATAAGTATATACATTCGTATCTCTGTCAATTATCATTCGTTTTTCACCGTTTTTTTTTGTACATACTTGTAACAATGCCTTATTATTCTTATATTATTGGCGTCAATCGCGAATGAGGGTCTATGAGGCAGTAAGACGGATTTTCACATTTTTTCACACACAAAAGACATGTACATGCATATCTCTGTCAAATCTCATTCGTTTTTCGTCGGGTTTTTTCTCAATGAGCTTGTATAAACAGCCTCCTTATTTAATATTATTGCGTGCATCGTCAAACAGCCTGTATGAGGCCGTGGACACTGTTTCCCACGCACACAGCTCGCGCTGGGATGGGCCACCACTCGTTCTCCCTCATCTCAACCGTTTTTCATGGGGTCTTTGCAATGGAATCGCTCAAACGTCCTCTCCATCTTTTATTATTACACCAAGATAGGTCATCTAGTACAATTGTTAACATTGACACAGGTCCCACGGCTCAGAGAACTGCATTGCTTACGTTAATTAAACTGAATTAGGACAATACAAAAACTGAATAGAACAATATATTCAACCTGACTTTATTATAGACTAGAGACTTTAACCCGTGGGGTGCTCGTTCCTCGCACACCCATGCGTTTAGCGGTCTCTAGCTCCTGCGGAGGGCATCGGGGCTGCGCCCCGAACCCCCCTGGGGCGTTGCCCCAGACCCCATTGGGGCTCCGCCCCATGCAACGACATCCTTGTTATTATTGTTCCCCATGTGCTAAAGAAATAATGAGATATATGGTAATTATTTATGCACCAAGGGGCCAGCCCCTTGAACCCCAGCTCCTGCGGAGAGCTATTGGGGCGTTGCCCCAAGCCCCACTCCTGCGGAGAGCCTGGGGCTGTGCCCCAAACCCCCCTGGATATATTTAATTATTTTTTACACCAAGGGGCCAGCCCTTGAACCCCTGCTCCTGCGGAGGGCCATCAGGGCCTTGCCCCGAACCCCACTCTGCAGAGAGCCTTGGGCTGCACCCCAAACCCCACTCTATTAATCATGCACAGGAATGAGAAAAGCCTTTCCCCCCTCTTTGCAATGCACTGGGAGTGAGGCCCTTTTATTTGTTGTTTTTCTTCATTTTCTGGCCATTTCTCCAAATCCACCACCCCAACCACCTCCCATCACATGGAATCCTTTGTAAGTTGATAAAACAGTGTTCCCATGTTGCCATGAATTTTTTGATTTTATTTTATATAGCACACCTTCCTTTTATTTTTCTATCTTTTATTCTATGTTGTCCCATGTTGCCGTGAATTTTCTGGATTATTTTTATATAAAAATTTATCTTCCTTTGTTGTCCCACATTGCCGCAATTTTTTCAGATTTTATTTTATTCAGGACACCTTAGTTTTATTTTTTTTGGATGTTTCTGCTTCATGTTGTGCCATGTTGCCGTGAATTTTCTCAATTTTTTACCTTATATGGAACCCTTCATTTGATTCTGCTCCACATTTTAATTACTCAATTTTATTTACCTATTTATTTTACATGCTAATAGCGAAATACAAAGAAAAAGAGAGAGAATAAACAATACCACCATTTATGGTAGATGCCAATTTCGAAAACATAACCAAACATGACTAATAAAACACCACTATTACTATTATTATCTAATGTATTTGCTAATTAGCGAAAACAACAAAAAAAAAATAACTAACACAACAATACTATCATTACTTATTAATAACTAATTAGTGAAAACAACCAAAAAAAAATATAATACAACAACTACTACTATTTTTATTATTTATTATTATTATTATTATTATTATTATTATTATTTATTACTATTTACGATTATTATGACCTATTTATCTACTTTTATTTACCTATCTACCTATTTTATCTATTTATCTATCTATTTTACATGCCAAAGTCACATGGGAACAAAAAAGAGTTGCTCCCATGGGGGGGTTTGAACCGTTTTGAGTGGGGGTATTAGTACTTTTTCGCATATGTCTGTGCGCAAACAAAGTTGTGGGAGGTTACGCTCAATTACTCACGTGAATTTCCTCAAACTGAACATATACACGTGATTTTCACATAAATCTCTCATATCTCTCTCAGTTCTCATCCGTTTCTCGTCGGGTTTTTTTTTCATGGGTGCGTCTCAATGTCCTCTACATGCTGTATTATTAGTCCGACTCGTCGTTCGGCGATCCTGAGGAGATTATGGCGATTTATCGCATTCCCATGCACAAACTGTATAGTAATCTATTATATCTTGCTTGATACTGAACCAAATGTTTTATAAATGTTGCGTACTAATTTATATATTATCAACGCAAGTTTTTGACAATTTTTTCATATTTTTTCTTAACATGCGGCGAGGCACTGGAAAGACGTTTCCCACGCACAGACCACGCGCAGAGCAGACACTACATTCGTATCTCTGTCAGTTCTTATTCGTTTCGCTTCGGGTTTGTTTTAACGGGCGCGTGTTAATGCTCTTTACAATTATTATTATTGCCCCGGTCATTATTGCGCAATTTTGAGGGTGGCAAGTGAAATTTAATAGAATAATTTATCATATCTCGCTTGATACTGCACCAAATGCTCTGTAATTTTTTATGCTATTCTATATACTATCAACGCAAGTATGGCTATTTTTACATATTTTTAAAACATCTGTGAGGCGCTGGAGACCGTTTCCCACGCACAGATCATCCGCGGAGCTGGCACTGGATTGGTATCTCTGTCAGTTCCTATTTGTTTCTCTTCGGGTTTTTTTCAACGGGCCCGTATTAACTCTCTCTATAATGTGTATTATTACCTCAACTTGATATTCTGCGATCTTGAGGGTGCCAAGTAAATTTAATGGAATAATTTATCATATCTCGCTTGCTACAGCACCAAATGTCCTGAGATTTTGCGAACCATTCTATATAGTATTAACGCAGGTACCTAATATTTCTTCATATTTTTAAACATCTGTAGGGTGCTGGGGACCGTTTCCCACGCACAGATCAGCCGCGGAGCTGACACTGGATTGGTATCTCCCTCAGTTCTTGACCGTTTTCCGTCGGGTTTTTTTAATGGGCCCGGATTAACTCTTTCTACATTTGGTATTGTTAGTGCATGTCGTGAATCAGCGTGTATGAGGAAGTAGCACGATCTTTCCACAAATAAACCATGTAGATCAGTATCTCTGTCAATTATGATTCGTTTTTCGTCGGGTTTCTTTTCATGGGCCCGAACTAATTCTCTGGTTATTTGCTATTATTGGTGCAAGTCGCGAATGAGCGTTCATGAGGCAGTGGGATGGTTTTTCACAATTTTTTCACAAAAAAAAGCATATACATTCGTATCTCTGTCAATTATCATTCGTTTTTCACCGTCTTTTTTTGTACATACTTGTAACAACGCCCTCATTATCTTATATTATTGGCGTCAATCGCGAATGAGGGTCTATGAGGCAGTGGAACGTTTTTTCACATTATTTCACACACAAAAGACATGTACATGCATATCTCTGTCAAATCCCATTCGTTTTTCGTCGGGTTTTTTTCCATGAGCTTGTATTAACGGCCCTCCATCTAATATTATTAGCGCACATCGTCAAACATCCTGTTTGAGGCCGTGGCCACTGTTTCCCACGCACACACCTCGCGCTGGGATGGGCCACCACTCGTATCTCCCTCAATTCTCAACCGTTTTTCCATCGGGTCTTTTGCAATGGAATCGCTCAAACGACCTCTCCATCTTTTATTATTACACCATGATAGGTCATCTAGTACAATTGTTAACATTGAAACAGGTCCCACGGCTCAGAGAACTGCATTGCTTACGTTAATTAAACTGAATGGGACATACAAAAACTGAATAGAACCATATATTCAACCTGACTTTATTATATACTAGAGACCTTTAACCCGTGGGGTGCTCGTTCCTCGCACACCCACGCGTTTAGCGGTCTCTAGCTCCTGCGGAGGGCATCGGGGCTGCGCCCCGAACCCCCCTGGGGCGTTGCCCCAGACCCCATTGGGGCTCCGCCCATGCAACGACAACCTTGTTATTATTGTTCCCCTTGTGCTAAAGAAATAATGAGATATATGGTGATTATTTATGCACCAAGGGGCCAGCCCTTGAACCTCTGCTCCTGCGGAGAGCCTTTAGGGCATTGCCCCAACCCCACTCCTGCGGAGAGCCTGGGGCTGCGCCCCAAACCCCCTGCTATTGAATTACATGCACAGGAATGAGGAAAACGCCTTTCCCCCCTCTTTAGCAATGCACTAGGAATGAGGCACCTTTTAGTTGGTGTTGTTTTTCTTCATTTTCTGGCCATTTCTCCAAATCCACCACCCCAACCACCTCCCATCACATGGAAATTCCTTTGTAAGTTTATAAAACAGTGTTCCCCATGTTCCGTGAATTTTTTTGATTTTATTTTAGAGACCACCTTCTTTTATTTTTTTTTATTCTATGTTGTCCCATGTTGCTGTGAATTTTCTGGATTTTTTTTGCATATGAATACTTGGTATTATTTTTCCTTTGCTTTCCCCCATTGCCGCAATTTTTTCAGATTTTATTTTATTAGGATACCTTGGTTTTATTTTTTTGGATGTTTCTGTTTCATGTTGTCCACATTTGCCGTGAATTTTTTCGAATTTTTTACCTTATCTGGAACCTTGTCATTTGTTCTGTTGTTGAACTCCGGATTTCAACTTACTTCTATTTATTTATCTATTTTTACATGCTAATAGCGAAAATACAAAAAAAAAAAGATACCAGTTTATTGTACATGCCAATTTCGACAAAAAAACAATAACTTATACAACAAAAATACTAATACTATTATTATTTATTTATCACTATTACAAATTACTATATTATTATTATTATTATTATTTACGACTATTATGACCTATTTTATCTACCTATTTTATCTATTTTATCTATCTATTTTATCTATTTTACATGCCAAAGTCACATGGGAACAAAAAAGAGTTGCTCCCATGGGGGGTGTAAACCGGTTTTGAGTGGGGTATTAGTACTTTTTCGCATATGTCTGTGCGCGAAAAAGTTGTGGGAGGTTAAACTCATTACTCACGTGAATTTCCTTAAACTAAACATATACACGTGATTTTTACATAAACCTATCATATCTCTGTCAGTTCTCATCCGTTTCTCGTCGGGTTTTTTTCAATGGGCGCGTCTTAATGTCCTGTACATGTTGTATTATTAGTCCGACTCGTCGTTCGGCGATCCTGAGGAGACTATGGCGATTTTCTTATTTCCCACACAAAACTGTATGGTATTATTCTTATATCTCGCTTAATACCTGTACCAAATGTTTTTATAAATTTGCATCGCTAATTATATATATTATCAACGCAAGTTTTTGACATATTTTTTTCATATTTTTTTAACATGCCGTGAGGCACTGGAAGACGTTTCCCACGCACAGATCACGCGCAGAGCAGACACTACATTTGTATCTCTGTCAGTTCTTATTCGTTTCTCTTCGGGTTTTTTTTCAACGGGCGCGTGTTAATGTCCTCTACAATTTGTATCATTACCTCAACTCGATATTCTGCGATTTTGAGGGTGCCAAGTGGAAATTAATCACATAATTATTATATCTCGCTTGATACTGGCCCGAATGTCTGAAATTTTGTGCAACCATTTATATAGTATTAACGCAGGTACCTTAATATTTTCCATATTTTTAAAACATCTGTAGGGTGCTGGGACCGTTTCCCACGCACAGATCAGCCGCGGAGCTGACACTGGATTGGTATCTCCCTCAGTTCTTGACCGTTTCCGTCGGGTTTTTTTTAATGGGCCCGGATCAACTTTCTCTACGTTTGGTATTGTTAGTGCAAGTCGTGAATTGGCGTGTATGAGGAAGTAGCACGATTTTTCCACAAATAAACCATGTACATTAGTATCTCTGTCAATTCTCATTCGTTTTTCGTCGGGTTTCTTTTGATGGGCTCGGACCACCTCCCTGGTCATTTTCTATTATTGGTGCAAGCCGCGAATGAGCGCGTATGAGGCGGTAGGACATGTTTTTACATTTTTTCACAAAAAAAGCATGTACATTGGTATCTCAGTCAATTATCATTCGTTTTTCGTCGTTTCTTTTGTACATGCTTTTATTAACGTCCTCGTCATTTTATATTATTAGCGTACATTGCGAATGAGGGTGTATGAGGCGGTGGGATGTTTTTTCACATTTTTTCACACAAAAACACATGTACATTCGTATCTCTGTCAAATCTTGTTCGTTTTTCGTCAAGTTTTTTTCAATGAGCTCGTCCAAACGTCCTCTCTATACCGTATTATTAACGCAGTCGTCAAACAGCTTGTATGAGGCGTGGACACTGTTCCCACGCAAAACACGCGCTGGCATGGGCCACCACCATATCTCTCTCAGTTTTCAACCGTTTCGCATGAAGTTTTTTGCAATGGGTTCATGCCAACGTCCTCTCCATTCGTTATTATTGTCACACCACAGGTTATCCAGCGCAATGGCAAGATGCCACCAACAGGCTTGAGCGCGGGAAAAGCTTATATAATTAACTCTCAAACAATACATTCAACCTGACTTCATTGTAGATATATATAATATATATTTATTATATATATGTTTTCGAAATTGGCATGTACTATAAACAGTAGTACTGTTCTCTCTTTTTCTTTGTATTTCGCTATTAGCATGTAAAATAAATGGGTAAATAAAATTGAATACTAAAAATGCGGAGCAGAATCAAATGAAGGGTTCCATATAAGGTAAAATTGGAGAAAATTCACGGCAACACAAGGTGTTCTGTATAAAATAAAATCTGAAAAAATTGTGGCAATGTGGGACAACATTAAAAAAAATCAAAGCACAATATTCTATATAAAATAAAATCCAGAAAATTCATGGCAACATGGGACAACATAGAATAAAAGGTAGAAAAATAAAAGGAAGGTGTGCTATATAAAATAAAATTGAAAAAAATTCATGGCAACATGGGGAACACTGTTTTATCAACTTACAAAGGAATTTCATGTGATGGGAGGTGGTTGGGGTGGTGGATTTGGAGAAATGGCCAGAAAATCAAGAAAAACAACAAATAAAAGGGCCTCACTCCCAGTGCATTGCCAAGAGGGGGGAAAGGCTTTTCTCATTCCTGTGCATGACTAATGGAGTGGGGTTCGGGGCAAGGCCCTGATGGCCCTCTGCAGGAGCAGGGGTTCAAGGGGCTGGCCCCTTGGTGTAAAAAATAATCAAATATATCCAGGGGGGTTTGGGGCACAGCCCCAGGCTCTCCGCAGGAGTGGGGCTTGGGGCAATGCCCCAATAGCTCTCTGCAGGAGCAGGGGTTCAAGGGGCTGGCCCCTTGGTGCATAAATAGTCGCCATGTATCTCATTGTTTCTTTAGCACATGGGGAACAATAATAACAAGGATGACGTTGCATGGGCGGAGCCCCAATGGGGTCTGGGGCAACGCCCCAGGGGGGTTCGGGGCGCAGCCCCAATGTTATGCAACCTTTCTACAAAGGATAATGAGTGGTAGCAGGGTCTGTCCAGGCTGAGGTGAGCTCCCTCTTTGGCCAGCTCATCTGTGCGTTCGTTGCCCTTGATACCACTGTGGCTGGGGCACCAGCTTATCACGACCTTGAGGTCGTCCATGTCATCCAAGAGCCTGCACACTGTCTTCCTAAAGGTCCGGGTGTGCTCTTGGGCTTTTCTTGGAAGATGCGGCTGATCGCGCTCATGTTGTCTGAGTAAATTACTATGTTTGACGGCTTGTGGGTGTTCAGGTCATTTTCGATGAAGCGACGTGTCTCTTCCGCCACTGTCCTCAGCCCCATCATATCTGTGTCAAAGGCTTCTACATAGCCACCCATAGAACCATTCCTCTCGAATACTGTTTCTCCTGCTGAGTAGCCCACTACTCCAAATCCCGTGTATCTCTGCCCTTCTTCTGTGAACTTGGATCCGTCGGAGTACACGAAGAGGAAGTCTGGGTCGTCCTCGTGTTCCATCATGAATTCCAGGTGGTCGTCTGTCCATGTCTCTTTGGCGGATTCACCTGCAACATTCTCTGGTAGGTAAATCTGGATATGGTCTTCGATGTCGAATTCCAAGATATGCCATGGGGCTTCACTGTGTGGGCAGATCCTCTCTGTGCCGTGGATCATATGGTCCCCGATGCAGGTGATGCACATTGAAAACGTGTCCCTTGGGTCTATTCGATATCTTCTGTGGGGGTTGAATACCGGTAGTGGTGGCATGGTGAATGGTGTTGTTAACCTTCTCTGCCACGGGTAGAGGCGGTTGGTGACTGGGTGGTTGTCTGGGAGTCGGGCCAGGTGTGTTGCCTCCATCTTTAGTCGGTATTAGAGGAGTAAGTCGATAGGTGGGATCGATGCTTCGATTTCCATTGCCTGTGTGTTGGTTGTACGAAATGCTCCTGTAATCATATGCAAGCATTTGCTCTGTAGTATAGAAAGATGTTTAATGATCATTTTAGATTTTTTGTGCCAATATATTGGTAGACCGTAAAGTGCGATAGGCAGTATCGCTCCCAGGTAGAGGTGCCGGACATGGGTCTGGTGGAGACCTCTCTGAGTTGCCCAGCATACGAAGGGCTTGGGCTGTGGATGCCGCTTTGGAGGTGATCCTCTTGATGTGCTCCATGAACTTGAGTTGCGGGTCAAACCATATGCCTAGATATCTCATCAGGCTGGATGGGTTGACTGTTTTATCAGCGTCGTTTATGTGTGAGGGGATGGTGATGGATGGGCTGGGCCCAGCATTTCTGCCTGTTCTGGTTTGGGTGAAGTGCATGAGTTCGTTTTTGACTGGATCGGTCTTTAGGCCTCTTTCCCTGAGCCACTTGTGGACTATCTGGAAAGCGGCCTTAATGACTTCACTGGATTCTTCTCTGGATGGCACTGATGCTGATATGGATCCATCATCTACATAGAGAGTGAGGGGCATGGGGGAAATTAGGCCATTGTTAAATTTCATGCTTAGCTCTGTGTTCTGTGCAATCCTGGTTTGGACTCCTTCCACAGCTTTCGCCAGTGGGGACATGAAGTATGCTGCCAGAATAGGAGAGACACATGAGCCTTGTAGGATGCCAGTGAAAATGGGCCTTAGTTGATCTTGTTTTCCATCTAGGCAGATTGCCGCTTCTCTGTCCTTGAGGAAACTGAGGACCCATTTTACTGTGGGGAGTGGGATGTGGTAGGCTCTTAGTGTGCTAATTAAGTGAGAGTGGGGGATATTGTCGAAAAAGCTGGTGATGTCAAAGGTGAGCATGGAGACTACCCTCTTGTGGTTCCATGCTGCCTCGATGTCATGCACAATGGTAAGGAGGGCATCTTGGGCTGACTTGCCAGGAATTCTGCCATACTGTGTTGTTATGGAAATGGAGAATCTTATGGTCCGTGACAGGCAACCAGACCTTGAGGCCCTTTGCTATGGAAATGGGCCTAGACTCCTATAGACCAGGCACACAGGTAAGATATTTCTTACCTCTCACTTCATTCTCTGCCAAACCCCATGCCAAGCTTTCCCACTGGGTTTTGGTGCTGGCTGGGGGATTTGTTGATTTCCAAGGGACTTCCTTTGGCCATTATAACATTTGTATTAGATAGATACAAGTCATATGACATGTATGGTAATTGCCGAGATGTTTTCTCATTATCGAATACATAACCCACAAACCTTGTACTGCGATTGTAACATCCTCACCATTGTGCCACCACTGTAAACTCAACCTGTAACCCTGGAACCATGTCCACCTCCCTATTCATCCTCTCCATGACAAAACCGCAATGAGGAGGGCCTTCCCATGCCCAACCTCCTGCTGCCCGCTCCCACCAGTCCACCAGGTGGTCGAGTGGTTACTCCCATCCCACCAGAAGTTCCCTATCAGGAACTGTAGCCTATCCCACCTCCTCAGGAGAAGGATATGGTCCAGGCAGCTCCAGGATGCCTGGCCACACACCCGCAGGTCCCACTTCCCATGGTCACCCACTACCGTGCACTGGTCCACCAGCCTGCTTTCCCCAACAACTCCCGCTACCGGTACGCTGTTGCAGGGATAAACCCTTGCACTACAAAACACTGCTCTTTCATTCTTTCATGTATATACATTGGCGAGTGTAGTTGGGGTAGTCCTGTGACTGCACAGCCACAACTATAGAGCACCGTACCACAAGGACCTTTGGTGAGATTGAGAGAGGCAGGCAGGAGATTACTGTCCCCCCTGTGAGCCTGTGTGACGTTGGGATAAATTCCCTGTTACAACGCTCCCATGAGCGCCAAGTCACCAATAGCCACCAACTGGGTGACTCCCTTTGGGAGTCCCAGTATCCCTCACTACCGGTATGCTCCATTGAGCACCAAGTCACCACTAGCCAAACACTCCCAGCACACCCACTACCGGCACGCTCCCAGGAGCGCCAAGTCCCTGTTAGCAGACAGTCAGGTGGCTCCCTCAAGGAGCCCACATCATACTCACTACCAGTACGCTCCCAGGAGTGCCAAGTTACCATTGGCCAACACACAGGTTGTACCCCCATACACTCATCCTATCCTGCTCTCCCTCTGATGGCTACGCAGCCACCTCCATTAGTGAGCCGAATGGCTCAGGTTGGGTTCCCTGGAACCCATTCCTGTAACACACGTGCTGGGGAATAGGTGGTGTCTTGCTGCCAAGTAAGCTAGCCTACGGGTTTGGATCCATTCAAGAGCTTTCCCTGAGACTTCTAGCAGTTGAATCAATCAATATGATCTGGGGAGGGAGTAGTCCCTGTTTGGTTTCTGCAAGGCCACTGCGATGGATGTGCACCATAATTTCAGGTGGTAGCCTGAGTCCGCACATAGCCTGAGGAGGTGGAATATCTCATCCCCAAGGGTCTTCCATGCCCACTGCCAAGCACACCCCATAAGTCCAGAGATCCCTGGGGCATTCAGTTGAGCGGCTATGAAAATGCATCAGCAAAAAATTGTTATGCTCCTGAGTGCTCCGGAGTATGGAGAGCACTGGGAGAATCAGGAGGAGATTGGCCAGTCCAGGAACAGCTTATTTCCTCTGGAGTTGGCCAGGTACTCCAGGGCACTCCCAGGAGGGCATGGAGCATTACTTTGTGCACAAACATATCTAGTAAATACAATTTAAATGCTTCAAAATGTATAGGGGTGAGAAGCTTCTGGGAGCTCCTGGAGCATTTGAAAACAAAAAGGAAAAAAAGAGGGAAGATTCCCCATGAATACCTCCTACTACAAGACTAACACAACAAGACACTACTTAACATTTAGATCAAACACTATACTATACATCAAGGACACTGAGACTCACCAATACACAGTCAAAATTTATGGCCTGATATATGATTAATCTGGCAACTTAATCACTTTCGGGCTTGCAGAATATGGAGGAGGGGGAAATGGGGGAGAATGAGGGGGGAAATGAGGGGGAAAATGAGGGGGAAATGAGGGGGAAATGAGGGGGGAATATAGAGGGAAATGAGGAAATTTTGAAAAATAGGGACTTCTAAAAAGTGAAAAAAATAATTAGGGAAAAAATCAAAAAAAAAATAATCAGGAACTGTAGTGCCTTTGAAGTGCTTTCAGGATATATAATATTATTTGTGAAGTTGAGGAAGAAATGATGGAGAAAAATGGAAAATACTTTCGGAGACCTGAGAAATAATGGGAACTGAATTGGTGGGGAGGTCTGAAAATTGAATAGGAAAGTGAGGGGAAGCCTTGTAGCATTGTTATTTTCTGCTGTTCTAATTTTTCCTGATTCTTGGTCTCACTCCCAGCTGCTCCTGGATACTCCTGGAAGCTCCTGGGAGGGTCCAGGAGCAGCTAATGGAAAATACTTTTGGAGACCCAAGAAATAATGAGAACTGAATTGGTGGGAAAGTCTGAAAATTGAATAGGAAAGTGAGGGGTAGCCTTGTAGCATTGTTATTTTCTGCTGTTCTGATTTTTCCCAATTCTTCTTGGTCTCATTCCCAGCTGCTCCTCAATACTCCTGGAAGCTCCTGAAAGCTCCTGGGAGGGTCCAGGAGCAGCTGGGAGTGAGACCAAGAACAATCAGGAAAAATCAGAACAGCAGAAATTAACAATGCTACAAGGCTTCCCTGCACTTTCCTATTCAATTTTCAGACTTTCCCATCAATTCAGTTCTCATTACTTCTCGGGTCTCCGAAAGTATTTTCCATTTTTCTCCATCATTTCTTCCTCAATTTCACAAATAATTATATGTCCTGAAAGCACTTTAAAGGCACTATAGTTCCTGAATTCTTTTTGGATTTTTTCCCTAAATTTTTTTTTCAACTTTTTAGAGACCAAAATTTTCCTCCCACTGCTCCTGAACCCCCTCCCAGGAGAACACTATTGGCTCCAGGAGTGCCCAATCTGCTGTTTTGTCTCCCACATGCTCCAGCCACTCCTGATGCTCCGGAGCATAACAGACTTTTGCTGATGTGGCATCTCAGACTTCTCGTTTCATCATGCTGACATATTCTATGTCATCATTGCATGGGTCTAGAGAAATTGGTGGAGAGTTGGCGAGTCTTGGGAGTTCTGGGAGGAGGTTCTCCTGTAAGGTTTGGCACTTGTCTACATGGCTAATGGCTGGCTCTAGGTTGTCACTGCGCTTTATAGGTGGCGATATATAAGTCCTGTGGCATTTGGTCCACTTCCTTATGTCCCAGAGGTTGTGTGGGTGTCATGGCCATGCATTCTGGCCTGCTCCCTGCCCATCCCGATGCTGCCCAAGCCCATCCCTGCTGTGCGAGCATGAGCCCCGACCTCAGCCCTATCATCCCTGAGGACTCCCTGCTTGCCCCTAGTGTTATAAAAATGGGGCCTAATTGGCCCATTTCTATAGTGTTCAGGTGCAGGAGAGGGCCATGACATTGAGAAGATGTTACAGTTAATGTAACAGATGTTGTAACAGTTGAGTTTACAGTAACATGAACATGGGGGTTTTGGGTAGTAATAGTTGGTTAAGTTGTTATTATTTACATGTCACGTGACTTTGTACTGTACAGAGCCCATAAGAGGCTAAAAATGGGAAAATCCCATTTCCATAACACCTAGGCTCCCTTACACTTGGCCAACTCCCCCACAGCCACACCAACCTCACCCTGAGTCCGCCTCCAGCACCGTGCCCAGCATGACTCCTCTACCCCACCCGCTTGGCCCCTACAGGGCCACTACCACTCCCATGCCCGACTCCAGCCCAACTCTGAGTCCAGTGCTGCTACGATACCATTGCCGCTATCGCAGCCCTACACTTCTTCCTTTATTTATCTGTTATTGTTTGTTTTGACCCTTGGTGTCATATCCGTGCATACCCGACCCCGACCCGACTTCCGGACCTCCACCCTCTTCACCTCCGGAGTCATACCCTACCGCTGCTGTTCCGATACTCACCTTCGGTCCTGGAAACACACCTCCTTCTACCCCCATGCCACCTCTACACCTCCTTCCCTCTCCTCCCCTATCTCTGTCCGTTCCGATACTCACCTTGGACCAAATGCCACCCCTCTCGCCACCCTCCTCCTACTCCTCCGCTCCTCCTTCACAACACCCCCACCCTTCCATCTGTCAGGGACTCGTCCGGGGTCGAGGGGGTCCGGGTATAGCGTCCGGGACCGAGAGCCTGGCGGGGGGCGGATCGGGCGTGTGTACTGACAGGCCCGATGTGGGACAGTGGTCCCTGGCCACTTAGACTGAAGTGGAAAGTTGTTATTATCATTAAAGGAGAGATATTGTACTACTTACCTGAAGTGGAAAGTTGAGAAGAAGGCTACTTCTTTGGTTCCCACTTCAGGTTCGTTTATATACATGCGGCTTGGATCACATGACGGGTGCCACGTCACCCTCGCACACAGCCGTAACCACCCGGGTGTCTCTGTGGGAGATCCTGAGGGTATCTGGTGCAGGCGCGCGTGCTGGGCACAGCGGGAAGTCGCCCGAGGTGCCCAGGCCAGGTACATGGTGGGCACGCTGCAGATGGGTCAGTTGTACATTGATACAGAGAAAGTCGTCCATGTAGAATAAAGGGAGAATAAAGGAGAAGTAAGATAAGGAGAAACTGAGGAGGGGAGGATGAGGGGGGAAGAAGGGAAAGGGGGAGGAGGTAAGGAAGGGTGGACCGGCAGGGTACCGGGTCAGGTTGGGCCGGGTGGAGCCGGGTCAGGCGGGTGTGCCCTGACACCGTCACCCTCCTACGCTTCCCCCGTCTGCTCTGATACTCACCTTCGGACCTGACAACTCTCCTTTCCACCACACCTTCTCTCTTCCCTCTGGTACTCTTCTGCCGACCTCCCGCCAAGTTATGACCTTCCACTGCTGTCCCATACTTCGTACTCGGGCACCGCTCATACCTTTGCTCCGAGCCTCCATCATAGTCCCTACCTCAGACTTTGACTCCACCTCAGTCTTAGTCCATTGCATTGGTGACCTCATACTATGTAAACACCATTGCCAATATTCCTCGGACTTTCAACCCTGCCTCCATAACCTCCATAAGCTCCACAACCTCCGAGCTTCGCGGATCGCCTTCAGCACTTTCACCGCTTGTAATGTATCTCTCACGTTTTCCCCTCATCCCTATTTGGACTGCTGCTTCTTCCCATTCTAGCCAGTTAGTCATCATCCCCACTTCTCCTCATCCTCCTGCCCCTCTGGGCCTCGCCCTCCCTACCTCCTTTCGGACGTATCACAGGTCCTGCCTTGTGACCTTCGGTACCACTCCACTTCTGTCTACCCTTTGTTCCCATTCGGACGTCTTCGTTCCGATTCAGATCCCCTTTGTTTCCTTGTGCTTTGCCCCCTCCATTATATATATCAGCACTTGTACATACTCGTTTTGGGCTCAGTCCGAAATTGACCTGAAATGCCCCCTAGAGACTTCCTGCTCGCCTACTGTGAAATTAAGGACCAAATGGACAAACAGCAATGGCACAGCGCTCCGCTTGAGTCGCTGAGGCCAAGGTCCCTCCATGCTAAGTCTCCGATTCCACTCCAGAGTCGTCTGTATCCGCCCATTCTAACAGACAGAAGCGGAGCGGCACCGAAGGTCATAGGTCAGAACCTGTGGTACATCTGAAAGGAGATAGGGAGGGAAAAGCCCAGAGGGGCAGGAAGATGAGGTGAAGTGGGGATGATGACTAACTGGCTAGAATGGAGAGAAGCAGCAGTCCAAATAAGGATGAGGGGAAAGTGTGAAAGATACATTACAAGCAGTGAAAGTGCCAAGTATGATTCATGGAGCTTGGAGGTTGTGGAGGTTACGGAGGTGGAGTTGAAAGTCCAAGGAATGTTGGCAATGGTGTTTACGTTGTTGTGGGGACAACTCCATGCACCGCAAAAAGTCGGATTCTGCGGAATTTGGCCACCAACATACACCACATACCCTCTGATGCTCCCGATGCTCATTCTATCACTATCCAACACTCCATAAACTCATTCCTTATTTTTCCTTATTTTTCCCATTATTCCCAACAACCCCAAGCAAAATTCCCACACCCAACCATGCTGCCAATTTCACCCCCTCTCCAGACCTCCATATCCACACATAAAACCCACCCATTTTTCCACCCATTGGTGATGCTATACCTTCCTCCTTTACCCACGGAGCATTTCCCAGAATGGAAACCCCATACTCGGATGGTTCAGCATGGTGTAAGGCCTCATGTGGTCTTGACAGCACCTGTCAATGGACACATCTCAAGAACTACTCCACCAAATGGGATGAATAAGGGCTCGTTGGAAAGCTGGAGACGAGGAGATTGCTGACGGGAGAATAGGCGGGCGCTGTGGCGAAGTGTTGCGGAGTTAACTTTCACAATTCCCATTTCGGATCCGTTATCATATATTCTCCATTCATTCATATTCCTTTTATTGTTTTTTTTTTTCTTTGTTCCCAATTGGAAATTCCTTATTTATGGTTGCCTAACGGCCCGTTTACATTCCCCCAGTCCACTCATTCCATTTCCAACTCATATAAAATAGATAATAGCTTGTACATAACAAGTTAGTACTGAATAGACCCATGAAGGGACAAGAAAGAGTTACATCCAAGTGGCAAAGACACCATCCATGACCATAACACCCCCCTTGAGCTTGTTGCTTATGTCTAAGACCCCTCTTATCAGAATACTCAGCCTTGGCATCCAAGAGAGATGTAGGTGAGTGTTTGTTTGAGGTTCTAGCAGACCCAGTAGTGCCCCAGGACCAAAACCTGGCCCCACGAACCACACCCACACACACTACAACCCTCCCCCTCTTCTCTGTCTCGAGTCAAGGCGATTGACCCATTACAACATAGTATGAGGTCACCAATGCAATGGACTTAAGCCAAGGTGGAGTCAAAGTCTGAGGTCGGAACTATGATGGAATCTTGGAGCGAAGGTACGAGTGGTGTCCAAGTACAGGGTATGGGACAGCGGCGGAAGGTCGTAACTTGCTGGAGGTTTGACAGAAGAGGGTCAGAGGGAGGAGAGAGAAGAGAGGAGTGGGGAGAGGAGTGGAGGAGAGGAAAGGTGTCAGGTCTGAAGGTGAGTATCGGAGCAGACGGAAGTAGGGTAGGAGAGTGATGGAAGGGTGGAGGTGTTGTGAGGAGTAAGAGGAGGAGGGTGGCAAGAGGAGCAATGTTCGGTCCGAGGTGAGTATTGGAGCAGACAGAGATAGGGTAGGACTCTGGAGATGAAGATGAGGGTCCGGGAGTTGGTTTGGGATGAGGTATGCATGGATATGACAGTAGTAATGGCAGTCTGTCATCCATTTGGTGGAAAAAATGCTGACCAATTTTTTTTTTGATTAGTGTAAATCTGCTGTGTGTCAGGGCACACACCCTGACTAGCCCGGACCCGGACCCGCGTCCGGACCCACTTCCACCCGCTGCACTTCCCGCATGCGTGCACGCTCCACGCGCCGCATGCTCCGGGCCCGGTTCTACTCCTTCATG
The DNA here is from genome assembly GCF_015039405.1 of Cantharellus anzutake. Taxonomy (NCBI): domain Eukaryota; kingdom Fungi; phylum Basidiomycota; class Agaricomycetes; order Cantharellales; family Hydnaceae; genus Cantharellus; species Cantharellus anzutake. Next base: position 23,253 of record NW_024067468.1, read on the forward strand.
TGACTTCCGGGTATCCCCGGAAGTTTTGCTGATATTGTGGCCACTGTGGGAAGATGAGAAGTTAGCTTCCTTCTCATCTTCTTACCCACAGTAGGCATGTTACAAAAATGGGGCTGGAAGCGCCCATTTTCGTCCGTTCTGGCGCAGGAATAGGGAAGGGGGTTGGACATAATGGTTTACAGGTGGTTTCACAGATGGTTTGACATGTGGTGTAACAGATGTTAGCACAGCGGGTTTTTGGTTAATTATTGATTGGTTAAACTTAATTACTATACAAATCATGTGATACAGAACCCATAAGAGTCTAAAATGGGAAATTCCCATTTCCATAACAAGGCAAGTGTATATACTTGCCCTTCTTTTATACCATCTTCTTACCCACAGTAGGATTGTGCCCTGGATAGGGCTGGCCAGACCAGAGGCTGTGGACCATAGGGGAGGGTCATGGGGACCCGGGAGTCGTCCCCTGACACTGTGATGTCAATGCTGTCAACCAGTGATTGGCCCCCTGCATGTGTGTGGTGCCTCAAGTGCAAAATCGAGTGCCAACCAGGCAAGGAGGGGTCAGGCAAGTTGTCGTGCATGGGCTGTTGTGATGCTGTTGCAGGGACAAGTCTGTGCACAGTAAAAAATCAGATTTTGCGGAATTTCCCCACCAACATGCACTACATATCCGCTGATGCTCCCGATGCTCATTCTATTACTATCCAACATTCCATACACTCACTCCATATTTTTCCATATTTTCCCCATCATTCTCAATAGCCCCAAGCCAAATTCCCATGCCCAACCATGCCACCAATTTTGCCCCCTCTCCAGATCTCCATAACCACACATACAACCCGGCCATTTTTCTACCCGTTGGTGATGCTATACCTCCCTCCTTTACCCACAGAGCACTTCCCAGAATGGCAACCCCATATTTGGATGGTTCAGCATGGTGTAGAGTCTCATGTGGTCTTGACAGCACCTGTCAATGGCCATATCTCAGGAAGTACTGCACCAATTGGAATAAATGAGGGTTCGTTGGGAAGCTGGAGACGAGGAGGTTGCTGACAGGAGGATAGGCGGGCGCTGTGGCGAAGTGTTGTGGAGTTAACTTTTACAATTCCCATTTCGGACCCGTTATCATATATTCCCCATTCATTCATATTTCTTTTATTGTTTCTTTGTTCCCAATTGGATATTCATCATTTACGGTTGCCTAATGGCCCGTTTACGTTCCCCCAGTCCATTCATTCCATTTTCAATCCCTATAAAATAGATAACAGCTTGTACATAACAAGTTAGTACTGAATAGACCCGTGAAGGACAAAGCAGAAGTTACATCCAAGTGGCAAAGATGCCATCCTCAACCCTAATGCCCCTCTGAGCTAGTTGCTCACGTCTAAGACCCCTCACATCATAATACTCAGCCTTGACGTCCAAGAGAGACATAGGTGAGTGTTTGTTTGAGGTTTTTGCAGACTCGGTAGCACCCCAGGACCAAAACCCAGCTCCATGAACCACACCTGCGCACACTCCCCTCTTCTCTGTCTTGAGTCAGGGTGATTGACCCGTTACAATGCCAAGGTACAATGTGAATGGGTGCCACAATGTGCCAAGGTCATGTTGACCTATCGCCCTGAGAAACAAGTGAGGGTGGAAAAGGAGGTGGAGGAGGAATTGCTGCAGATGGAGGGGATCCATCAGCAGACAATTCTGATGAGGGATGCCATGGGGTGGCTTGCTGAGATCAGCGAGCAGCTCTGTGTGCATAACACCTTGATGAGTAGTGCCCTGGCCAGCAGGTCGAGGAGGGAGTCCAGCAACTCGGCTGTTGACAAGGCAGTTGCGGGGGATGGGGCTGAAGCGGATGGGAAGCAGGCTATGGTGCCCAAGAAGGAGAATGGGGGTGAGGAGGAACCGGAGGATGAGGTGGACTGTTCATCCTGTGAGCATTTCGGCACAGCCAATGGTTTGCCCAGTTCTGCTGAGCCCTTGTCCATTCAATCTTAACTACTCCATTGTACATCATTTGTTAGAACCAGGTGGATTCGGACGACTCCGGAATGGAATTGGAGACTTAGCGTGGAAGGACCTCGGCCTCAGCAACTCAGGTGGAGTGCTGTGCCATTGCTGGTTGTCCTAGGGGTCCCTAATTTCGGATCTAGCAGAGGGAAAGTCTCTTGGGGGGAATTCATGTCGATTTCAGACTGAGGTTACAAGTTACTATGTACATTGTATATAAGGAGGGGTCCGGAATCAAAAGGAGCGAAGGTAGGACGAAAGGAGACAAAGGGAGATGGAAAGAGGAACAACACCGAGGGTCAAGGGTTTGACTCAATGGTGTTTCTCAAAGGAGGAATGAAGGGCCAAGGCCCAAGGAGGAAGGAAGGAGGTTGGGAGTGGGGAATGGCTAGCTGACTGAATAGAAAGGAAGCAGCAGCCCAAATAGGAATGAGGGAGTTAAACTCCGGAATATTGGCAAAGGTAATTAAATGGAATGAGCTAACCAATACAATGGTATAAGCGGAGGTGGGGTCAAAGTCCGAGGTCGGAGCTAAGACCGGAGGTTCCAGAGATGGAGATGTGAATGGGATTCCGGAGGGGAGGTCCGGAGTTGGGAGCATAGGTTTTGCGTACTCGTCTGGAAGGTGTCGAGGTTGGGGTCGGACCCGGAATGTTCCAGAGTCGGACCAAAGGTGGTGTCTGAGCCGGAGGTGGGATAACCTCTTGGGAGTCGGCAAGGAGAAGGTGATGGAAGGGAAGTAGGGCCCCGGAAGTCGGAGTTCAGAGTGCCGGGAGCCCGGAGCAGAGGTCGGAATTGTATGGATATGACAATCATTCATCTCATCTTTTCTTTTCTTTTCTTTTTTGATTTACCAAATGACATCCCCCCCCCCCTTGTACTGTGAAACCTGAGTGTGATCTGTGGATAAGGTACTAAGGTGGGAGGTGTCCCTAACTGGCTTTGAGTGGTAAAAATAGAGAAGAATGTGGACTGTAATCAACGGAGCCTCTAGCATATGACCTTGGAAGCAATCATGAATGCCGATATGAACAACTGGTGTCCAGAAGATCCTTAGTGTCAGAGACCAGGTTCGAGATGAAGGAAAGTCTCCGTGGCGGAGGGCTTTGGCCTCGACTTATGCCAAGAGCGCTGTGCCTAGTGACATGTCCGTGCCCTAACTTACTAACTGGCAATCAGAACTGAAGGGGGATAACTCTAGTCGATTTTATTACTGAAGTGTAACCTATGTACAAGTTGGATATATATATGGTTACAGCAAAGATGGGTCTGCAAATGGCGGAGCCGAACGGAGCGGAGCTAACGGGTTAACATTAGCTGACTGAATATTACCGACAAGTTGGGTTGCGGGGTTAACGGAAAGGCAGGCGATAACCCAGAAATGGAAAGGAGGGATAGGCCCAAAGGTGGGCTCTGCAGGGCAGTCACTTTTTTACGCTCTTATTCTCTTTCCATTCTCGGCACCGCGTTACCGGCGCCGAAACCCCATTTGGCAACGCGCGCGTCGTCGGCCCCTGACAACGCGCGACTTCGATCAAGTTCTCACGCGAACTTGTTGAACAACTCGACACCTCTTCTGGATGTCGTGGAGATACAACACCAGGAGCACGTCCAACGCTCCCGCCAACACGGCCGGCCCCTCCACTAGCCGTAGGGCGGAAGACGACACCACCTCAAGTGATGGTGGCGATCTGGGCCTGCAAGGGCCCAGGGACGCGTCTCAGACGCGTCCCACCTATATGAGAGACGTTGACGAAGTCACAACGTCTGAAGCCCTCGCAGCGGAGACTCTCGCGGCATTCGTCCCAATGCGCGCGTCGCGTCCTCCATCCCCAACCCACTCCCTCGCGTCTGAAACGGCGCGAGTACTAAGAAATCGTGTCGACCAAGTCGACGACGACATCGCCGACTTGAGAGGCGATGTCCGTAACATGAATACCCAGATCTCTGGGAATAGCGACAACATCGCTCGTCTAGATCGTAACATCATTAAGGTGGAGGAAAGACTTAATGAGAAACTTAACGAAATTCTCCTCGCGCTCTCTCGACGCGACGAGCCAAAGCCACCCGCAGCAACGGTGGATAACCCATCTGCAAACCCTCCAGTGAACCCAACAACGGGTGGAAACCCCATCGTCGTCTCTGACCAGACGAAAAAAACCGCTGTTGAGGCGCAAGCGCCCCAAGAGGTCCCTGTAGTCCCCGTTAATCAAACGGGTCAACAAATCACTAAACCCGCTGTGGAGGCGCAAGCGCCCCAGGAGGTCCCTGTAGTTCCCGTTAATCCAATGGGTCAACCAATCAGTGGGGTCCCCATACCTGGAGGGATCCCCACTGTCTCTGCCGTCGTCACAGAGGCGACAAGTTCACGCGCGTCTGTCGAGGTACAAGAATCTGACGGACGTTTTGTTCCTATCTTTAGTGGAACTAAGCCACCTACCCCGTCGATGGCGCCAGTAACCACTGACGCCAAAGGAAAGGGTAGGGAGATCGACCCAGGACAACTGGCTG